>NC_056032.1:15057988-15357988 GCF_004379255.2 Salvia splendens
AAACTGATTTTAGTGTAGCGCCATAATCACGAAACCCTAACGAATCAGAGAAACTGTACATGAACGCATAATCATAAAATCGTGGGGCTCGTTTAAATGGAGTTAAAGAGGAAGAACATTACCATTTCGGAGGAGCAAATTGATACGGCAGAATGAGAGATTTCCGACGTCCGATATTAGTGCGTGTTGTGTGTGGCTAATGTGAGTGAAGTCTACTCTAAGAGTGTTCACTATAAGGCGGACACCCCAATAGCCCCGCCGCAGTTTTTATCCATAGCCCCAAAATTTTGTTTCCGCCACTATAGTGGACACCTCCAATAGCCCCCAAATTTTATAATCAATTTTCATTTTATAAATGTTTCAAGTAATTATGAATAAATTTATCAGACTATACGTAATTAGAAGACGACGACTATATGTGAAGAAATTAAAATTAAACACTAAATTTTCGTCGTATTAAAGTACAGGAAAAATTATACAACGAAAATTTAATCTAGTACAAATCACTAAGGTCTTCACACTGCGCCGCCACCTCCCCTACGTGCCCACACTTCTTCAATCAAATCGACATGGAGTGTGTTATGTGATGTGGTCCTGCGCATATCAGCGATGCGTTGGATCAAATATTCATTACTCCGTGGTACGCCCATCTGGATCGGCGCGGAGGTAACACCGTGACTTGTACTTGCGCCCCCTTCCGGCACCCAGCGCTCTGCCGCAAAGCCTTCATCTTCTATTATCATATTATGCAATATGATACATGCTAACATAATCCGTGTCTCGTGGGATGGTCCGCCGAGGAGTAATCGCACGAGGGATCGCAGCCTCCGCCTCCTCCGCCAAGCGCGCCGCATCCTCTTGGGCGGCCTGGTGTTGCACCTGTTGAATCAGAGCATTCCACGTGTCTCTCCACAAATTGTCCATTTCTGACCACAAAGTCTAGCGAGAGAAATTTTTTGTGATGAAGAGTTGGAATGGTGTGAAAATAATTAATGAAATTTTCTGACCGTCCGCCGCCTACCGCCCCCATTTCCTTGTCCGCCTCGGGGGCGGACGCCAACTCCACTATAATTCGCCCCGGGACCGCCCCAAACCTCGGCTAACCATAGTGGACACCCTAATGCAGTGACTTTGATGATTAATTTTGGGGTAGTTAACGAAAATTAGTCTAAATTCTGTTTCCCGTGAATTTCTGCTCAGTGGCGCGGAATTCCCAAAAACACCTTCTGCCACGTCATACGGATTTTCCACTACACTGCCACGTCATAAGGACTTCCCACTGCACAGTGGCGGACATCCCACAATTAAAAAAATTTAATGCAATAAACGGGAATTCCGCACGGACGTCCGTGGGAGTCAACGCAATGGCGGACGTCCGCACGCCCGTCGCGACGGAATTCCGCGTAATGCCGCGGAACTGCGGTGTCCTCGGCGGAATTCCGTATCCGTGCATACCATGCACAATGGCGGACGTCCGCCGCAGAATTTCGGCACGCCGGTCGGAATTCCGTCGGTACGAGCGCCATTACTGATGCTCTACCAATTTCAAGTTTTTTTCCTTTTTTATTTTCTCCATTCTATATAAATAGATTACTTTTGTCATTTTTATTTATCCAATAAAAATAAAAAATACATAATTTTGTAAAGTACTACAATCATTTTTTCCTTTTAAAGCATCCACAATGGGGAGCTTATAGCCCGACCTATAGGGCGTCCTATCCTCCGCAACATCAGCATTTTTTCCTCCTACCCATCCATCTGCAATGGGATGCCATATAGTTTTAACTTTTAACTACTATTTTGTATTTAATTTTTATGTTTGCAAATATGTCAAGCAAAATAAATAAAAAGTACCACAAATTAAAAGACAAATCCTACATTTACTTTTAATTAAAAAAAAAGTTACAACAATAGGAAGAGAGGAAGAGTGGAAATAAAAACAAGTGCACTACAGATAAGGCTGGTCTAAAGCATTCCCATTTGGCAGGGACGGAACTAGACTTTCAAATAAGCCGGTGCTGAAGTTATAAAATAAAATAATAATAATAATAATAATAAAATATTCAATTCAAATATAATGTCTTTACAATTTTTATGAAACTCTAGTTGATACGTGTCGCCATTTCTTGAAACCGTCGAAGAATGTCATCATTTTCAATTTTGTTAAAAATTTCCCTCTCAGTATATACAACCAAGATATCATTCATCCAATCGTCTCCCATTCTATTTCTCAAAGCAGTCTTGATAAGTTTCATCGAAGAAAATACTCTCTCGACAGAAGCTATCGCAACAGGAAGGATCAGAGCAAACTCAATCAAATGGTACACCAAGGGAAAAGCTTGATCTTTTGTGGTAGCAACCAAAATCTTTGCTAGATTTCCCAAATCTTCAATATTGGAGAATTCGCCTTTATCAACTATATCACTGATATAAGTTTTAAGTTGATAGGGAAGAGTCAAACATTCAGTGCACGAAAAATCATCAGGATAAAGTTCTGCGAGACGGACCAACTTGTCGATATTGAAGCTAGCAAAGGAGTTTCTTGGACTAAGGCAATTCATGCAAATAAGCATTTCTGAATTCATTTCTGGGAAACGATTTTCCATCTCTTGAATAGGTAAATCAAGAACCTAACAATTATAAGTATTACTATGAAATTAGAATATAATAAAATATTTAATAATAATCATAACTAAGAAATAAAATATAAATCATACCTGACAGTAAACCTCCACCTTGTAGTGATGATAATTAGTAACGCGTTTGCCTCGCTTCATTCGCGCACCAAACTTGACGGTATCATCCATATTGATGACATCAATGGAATTAGTCAGACAAAACTCTTCAGCTTGTCTCAGGAATTGGTTCCATCCATTCTCCCTAAAGTCTTTTAAAGTCCTTTTAGTTGTATCAATCAAAGATAGAGCTTGAATTATATTTTGATCCCTTAGTTGCAAAACTGTTGACAAATCATTTGTTGACCCAAGCAACTCTATCATCAAGTGTAAAATAAACACAAAGTCATAGCTCCCAAGCCTTATACTCAATGTTTTTGATATGCCTCTATTATCCGGATTAGTACCATCTTCATACACATGTTCAAGCACTTCAATAACCGATGACCACATACCTTTTAGACGGAGCAAAGTAGTGAAGTGTGATCCCCATCGAGTGTCACCCGACCGCCTTAAACTCATGTCTTGATTTAAGTCTCTTCCACTTTTACTCTCTTCACTTTCTAGACATATGATAATTCTCTCATCGATCATCGATCATCTTCTTGAGGTATTGGGCTTCACCCGGGTCCTCGCACTACCTGAGGGCATTGTGCGTGTCCAACAACGTCCTCTGCGCGGAGACCCTCACCAAGTCCCCCTAGGCATGTGCCGCAGCCGAGGTTGGGCCTGGGGCCGATGCCGTGGTCGGAGTCTGGGTCGGGTTATGTGAGGTCGTCGCCTTTCCCTTGCCCTTGTTCTTTGCAGCTTTGTTGCCAATAGGACGCCGGGAGGACATCGGTGTGTCGGAACTCTCATCCTCGTACATCGGCTGATTGAGGTCCATCGGAGGTGCGCCGCTATCGCTGCTCGTATAATCACCAGTAGCGGTGTTCTTCTTCCTCTTCGACGCAGATGATATACGCATAATCCCTCCTTGGAACTCTCATCCTCGTACATCGGCTGATTGTGGTCCATCGGAGGTGCGCCGCTATCGCTGCTTGTATAATCACCAGTAGCGGTGTTCTTCTTCCTCTTCGACGCAGATGATATACACATAATCCCTCCTTGGAACTTCTGTTTATCCTTCACGATGAGCCAGACGGAGTAGTGCTTGAACTCGCCGTACATTGATAAGTACGATGCCAACTTTATCGCGTACATCGGACAAACTCTCGCCTCTGCCCTGCTCCCTCAAGCACTTCATGTACTCCGCCGAGAACCAGTTGAGCTGCTTCTTCACCTGATCCCAGTGCTTGTGGAACTGTTCCCTCCGCCGCTTGTACGATGCCGCGGGCTTGTTTGCGTTGTAGCGCTCAGTGATGCGCTCCCAATACGCAATTTGTCGTTGGTTGTTAGCAAACACCAGGTCCTCTAAAATATTAACCCAACACCTCGTCAGAAGAACGATCTCTTCGGGGCTGTAGTTCGTCCTCCATGGGGCAAATTCTTCGTTGTTCTCCGGAGGCGGCAACTTCTGGGCTCTATATTTAGTTCTCTTCTTCCTTTCCTTGGGGTCGGAGGCCGAGGCGCGGGCGAGGGACGGCTCCATGTCAGACAGCTCGTACGAATCCGTGTTGAAATCCGGATTGTACTGGGGTGTTGGGCTCCCGGTTGGACTCGATGGAACCGGATGTATCGAAGGGCCGGTATTCGTCAGGGTCTGTACCCGACCACCGAGCACCACCACCGAACATCGGCACTCCGTCGAGACTATTTAGATTTGGGAAATCATCCGGACTCATTATTTAGAGAAATAGAGGAAGATAAGAGAGTAGAGTGAAATAGAAGTTGGAAAAGTGTGGTATATATATATAGATTTTAGAAGAAATAAAATAAAAAAATAGAAAAAGCGTCGCATTATCTGCGGTATCGTCCGTGTCTCCTGCAATGGGGCGGACGATACCGCGGACGATGCGTAATCCGGGGCTATCGGCCTTGGACAACGCATAGGGCGCGGACGAAGGGTTTTTCATCGTCCGCCTTGCTACAGTGGAGGACGATGCATCGGGTGGGCTATCGTCCGCCCCATTGCGGATGCTCTTACCTATTCCTGTTATGCATTAAAATATGTCTCATTGCAAAATATACTCCTTTCATCCCAATTAATTAAGTCGTGTATTTTTTTTTTTGGATATCTCAGCTAAGTTGAGTAATTTTAGTTTTTGACTAAAAATAAAATATCTAATCACTCTTATTTCATTCCTCTCTCTTATTTTATTTTATTTTATTTTTATATAATTTGTTTAACACAATTTCGTAATCCTTGTACCCAAAAATTTTACCTCAATTTAGTTGCAACAGAGAAAAGTATTACTCCCTCCATCCCACTGAAGATCACCTACTTTCATTTTTAGTTTATACCACCCAAAATGACTCATTACTTTATTTCTACTTTATTCTGTCTCTTACTTTATTCTCTCCACCATGGGTTGATCCACCTTATGCCAAGATGGGGCAAATGCCCCTCAAATATTTTAATATATGCTATTTTGTTATTCAATTTTACATTTTTAAAAAAATTTCTTTATATTTGCCCCTTCTCAAATTTCCCTTACATATAATTTTGCCTCCGTTCATTTATATTCTTGGATCCGTCCCTGCTCTCCACCCAACACACACAATAAAATTGCATAAAATCACGTGCCGCTCAAAGAAAGAGTCATCTTCCTTGAAACGGAGGGAGTAATATTTTATGAGACAAAAGAAGTACGTATTTTTCTATATTAGGTCCCATTATCGTACACTATTTCAACTTTTGTTCTTATACTTTGCTAATTATATGTTAAAATACGTGATATTTCCAAAATCTATTTTTTTACAAGGGAGGGTACATTTTATTATTTTATATTAAAACATTTATTATTCGTTAGCTGAACATGACTATTAATATTAGACCCATAAATAATAACTTTGCTTTTATTTTTTACTAGTATCATGCCTCCTGTGCTTATGCACATATTAATATATTTTTGAAATATTAATTTTCAATTTTAAATTAATTAAACAAAATTAGAATCAATTTTAGTTAACATCTCCCACTCACTCCACTTAATCACACGTGACATAGTAAAACCTCCCACTCACTCCACTTAATCACACATTTCAGCCCTCTTACTGATAAAATATCGAGATAAAATTTCCAAATCATGCACAAATGGTACTTTAACTATTACTATATTAGTAGAAAAGATCAATAAATGAAATGAAAATTACCATGAATGCAATTAAGACAAATCGAACTATAAGTCAAGTCGAGAAAAATCCTCTATCAACATGAAAAATTATGCCATGTCTAGTGCTTTCTGATTGATGTATTGTTCACAAATATAAAACGACTTCCTCCTAGTGTGTTGAAGCATCCCAAACCCGTTAGGCACAGATAAACTTGATAAAGCTCCAAAAATTGAGTATGATTTTGTTGGTGTGTAATTCATCTACAACTCTATGTCTTTTATAGCTATAAAACAAGGTCATAAAACTAATATACCGTAAACCACAAAATTATGGTAATGGAATGAGAGTTACAAAAGAGGTGAAGAGGCAAAGAATACGTAACACCAGGAATTCCGAAAAGTTTAGCCCTCTTGACAGCCTGAGATACAGATAAATAAAAAAAAAGGAAAAATAAGAAAACAAACAAAAAATCCAATTTGTACAATTGAAAGATAGACTGCTATTCCTACTGTTTATTACATCCGAATAAACCCATTGCATGTCTTGAGGATTATCTGGATCAAAGCTTTTGCTACCATAGACCTGATAAAATATTATCCTGATGAAAAACGTATATGCAAAGGCACCACCCCAGCAGGAAAATATAGACATATAATAAGTTATATGCTTACCTCATTCCATTTGATCAAATCAAATGGGCATATTCAATACAATGAGCATCATTCATTCCTTGGAGTTTCTGCTAAAGGGAATTTCACTTGTGGTGGGAATAGCCAAATGGTACACTCAAAACATGCATGGGGTTATAATCCTGGCATGCCCCTTAAATTCTTCAGTTCCACCATCCACCATAGGTTTCACAGTTTCTTCTATATTGTATACATAATAATAAGGTTAAGTTTAACTAATAGATCGTGTAATATGGGCTCGCCCACTACACAATAACTTACCTAATATTAATACTATAATTAATTAGGTTATTGAATATTCCCAAAATTATGGTAATGGAATGGGAAGTTACAAAAGAGGTGA
Source organism: Salvia splendens (assembly GCF_004379255.2). NCBI lineage: Eukaryota > Viridiplantae > Streptophyta > Magnoliopsida > Lamiales > Lamiaceae > Salvia > Salvia splendens. Next base: position 15,064,912 of record NC_056032.1, read on the forward strand.
AGAGGCAAAGAATACGTAACACCAGGAATTCCGAAAAGTTTAGCCCTCTTGACAGCCTGAGATACAGATAAATAAAAAAATAGGAAAAATAAGAAAACAAACAAAAAATCCAATTTGTACAATTGAAAGATAGACTGCTATTCCTACTGTTTATTACATCCGAATAAACCCATGGCATGTCTTGAGGATTATCTGGATCAAAGCTTTTGCTACCATAGACCTGATAAAATATTATCCTGATGAAAAACGTATATGCAAAGGCACCACCCCAGCAGGAAAATATAGACAAATATTAAGTTATATGCTTACCTCATTCCATTTGATCAAATCAAATGGGCATATTCAATACAATGAGCAGCATTCATTCTTGGAGTTTCTGCTAAAGGGAATTTCACTTGTGGTGGGAATAGCCAAATGGTACACTCAAAACATGCATGGGGTTATAATCCTGGCATGCCCCTTAAATTCTTCAGTTCCACCATCCACCATAGGTTTCACAGTTTCTTCTATATTATATACATAATAATAAGGTTAGGTTTAACTAATAGATCGTGTAATATGGGCTCGCCCACTAAACATTAACTTACCTAATATTAATACTATAATTAATTAGGTTATTAAATATTCCCAAAATTATGGTAATGGAATGGGAAGTTACAAAAGAGGTGAAGAGGCAAAGAATACGTAACACCAGGAATTCCGAAAAGTTTAGCCCTCTTGACAGCCTGAGATACAGATAAATAAAAAAATAGGAAAAATAAGAAAACAAACAAAAAAATCCAATTTGTTCAATTGAAAGATAGACTGCTATTCCTACTGTTTATTACATCCGAATAAACCCATTGCATGTCTTGAGGATTATCTGGATCAAAGCTTTTGCTACCATAGACCTGATAAAATATTATCCTAATGAAAAACGTATATGCAAAGGCACCACCCCAGCAGGAAAATATAGACAAATATTAAGTTATATGCTTACCTCATTCCATTTGATCAAATCAAATGGGCATATTCAATACAATGAGCATCATTCATTCCTTGGAGTTTCTGCTAAAGGGAATTTCACTTATGGTGGGAATAGCCAAATGGTACACTCAAAACATGCATAATCCTGGCATGCCCCTTAAATTCTTCAGTTCCACCATCCACCATAGGTTTCACAGTTTCTTCTATATTGTATACATAATAATAAGGTTAAGTTTAACTAATAGATCGTGTAATATGGGCTCGCCCACTACACAATAACTTACCTAATATTAATACTATAATTAATTAGGTTATTGAATATTCCCAAAATTATGGTAATGGAATGGGAAGTTACAAAAGAGGTGAAGAGGCAAAGAATACGTAACACCAGGAATTCCGAAAAGTTTAGCCCTCTTGACAGCCTGAGATACAGATAAATAAAAAATAGGAAAAATAAGAAAACACACAAAAAATCCAATTTGTTCAATTGAAAGATAGACTGCTATTCCTACTGTTTATTACATCTGAATAAACCAATTGCATGTCTTGAGGATTATCTGGATCAAAGCTTTTGCTACCATAGACCTGATAAAATATTATCCTGATGAAAAACGTATATGCAAAGGCACCACCCCAGCAGGAAAATATAGACAAATATTAAGTTATATGCTTACCTCATTCCATTTTATCAAATCAAATGGGCATATTCAATACAATGAGCATCATTCATTCCTTGGAGTTTCTGCTAAAGGGAATTTCACTTATGGTGGGAATAGCCAAATGGTACACTCAAAACATGCATAATCCTAGCATGCCCCTTAAATTCTTCAGTTCCACCATCCACCATAGGTTTCACAGTTTCTTCTATATTGTATACATAATAATAAGGTTAAGTTTAACTAATAGATCGTGTAATATGGGCTCGCCCACTACACAATAACTTACCTAATATTAATACTATAATTAATTAGGTTATTGAATATTCCCAAAATTATGGTAATGGAATGGGAAGTTACAAAAGAGGTGAAGAGGCAAAGAATACGAGGCAAAGAATACGTAACACCAGGAATTCCGAAAAGTTTAGCCCTCTTGACAGCCTGAGATACAGATAAATAAAAAAATAGGAAAAATAAGAAAACAAACAAAAAAATCCAATTTGTTCAATTGAAAGATAGACTGCTATTCCTACTGTTTATTACATCCGAATAAACCCATTGCATGTCTTGAGGATTATCTGGATCAAAGCTTTTGCTACCATAGACCTGATAAAATATTATCCTAATGAAAAACGTATATGCAAAGGCACCACCCCAGCAGGAAAATATAGACAAATATTAAGTTATATGCTTACCTCATTCCATTTGATCAAATCAAATGGGCATATTCAATACAATGAGCAGCATTCATTCCTTGGAGTTTCTGCTAAAGGGAATTTCACTTGTGGTGGGAATAGCCAAATGGTACACTCAAAACATGCATAATCCTGGCATGCCCCTTAAATTCTTCAGTTCCACCATCCACCATAGATTTCACAGTTTCTTCTATATTGTATACATAATAATAAGGTTAGGTTTAACTAATAGATCGTGTAATATGGGCTCGCCCACTACACAATAACTTACCTAATATTAATACTATAATTAATTAGGTTATTGAATATTCCCAAAATTATGGTAATGGAATGGGAAGTTACAAAAGAGGTGAAAAGGCAAAGAATACGTAATACCAGGAATTCCGAAAAGTTTAGCCCTCTTGACAGCCTGAGATACAGATAAATAAAAAAAATAGGAAAAATAAGAAAACACACAAAAAATCCAATTTGTTCAATTGAAAGATAGACTGCTATTCCTACTGTTTATTACACCCGAATAAACCCATTGCATGTCTTGAGGATTATCTGGATCAAAGCTTTTGCTACCATAGACCTGATAAAATATTATCCTGATGAAAAACGTATATGCAAAGGCACCACCCCAGCAGGAAAATATAGACAAATATTAAGTTATATGCTTACCTCATTCCATTTGATCAAATCAAATGGGCATATTCAATACAATGAGCATCATTCATTCCTTGGAGTTTCTGCTAAAGGGAATTTCACTTATGGTGGGAATAGCCAAATGGTACACTCAAAACATGCATAATCCTGGCATGCCCCTTAAATTCTTCAGTTCCACCATCCACCATAGGTTTCACAGTTTCTTCTATATTGTATACATAATAATAAGGTTAAGTTTAACTAATAGATCGTGTAATATGGGCTCGCCCACTACACAATAACTTACCTAATATTAATACTATAATTAATTAGGTTATTGAATATTCCCAAAATTATGGTAATGGAATGGGAAGTTACAAAAGAGGTGAAGAGGCAAAGAATACGTAACACCAGGAATTCCGAAAAGTTTAGCCCTCTTGACAGCCTGAGATACAGATAAATAAAAAATAGGAAAAATAAGAAAACACACAAAAAATCCAATTTGTTCAATTGAAAGATAGACTGCTATTCCTACTGTTTATTACATCTGAATAAACCAATTGCATGTCTTGAGGATTATCTGGATCAAAGCTTTTGCTACCATAGACCTGATAAAATATTATCCTGATGAAAAACGTATATGCAAAGGCACCACCCCAGCAGGAAAATATAGACAAATATTAAGTTATATGCTTACCTCATTCCATTTTATCAAATCAAATGGGCATATTCAATACAATGAGCATCATTCATTCCTTGGAGTTTCTGCTAAAGGGAATTTCACTTATGGTGGGAATAGCCAAATGGTACACTCAAAACATGCATGGGGTTATAATCCTGGCATGCCCCTTAAATTCTTCAGTTCCACCATCCACCATAGGTTTCACAGTTTCTTCTATATTGTATACATAATAATAAGGTTAAGTTTAACTAATAGATCGTGTAATATGGGCTCGCCCACTACACAATAACTTACCTAATATTAATACTATAATTAATTAGGTTATTGAATATTCCCAAAATTATGGTAATGGAATGGGAAGTTACAAAAGAGGTGAAGAGGCAAAGAATACGTAACACCAGGAATTCCGAAAAGTTTAGCCCTCTTGACAGCCTGAGATACAGATAAATAAAAAAATAGGAAAAATAAGAAAACAAACAAAAAATCCAATTTGTACAATTGAAAGATAGACTGCTATTCCTACTGTTTATTACATCCGAATAAACCCATGGCATGTCTTGAGGATTATCTGGATCAAAGCTTTTGCTACCATAGACCTGATAAAATATTATCCTGATGAAAAACGTATATGCAAAGGCACCACCCCAGCAGGAAAATATAGACAAATATTAAGTTATATGCTTACCTCATTCCATTTGATCAAATCAAATGGGCATATTCAATACAATGAGCAGCATTCATTCTTGGAGTTTCTGCTAAAGGGAATTTCACTTGTGGTGGGAATAGCCAAATGGTACACTCAAAACATGCATGGGGTTATAATCCTGGCATGCCCCTTAAATTCTTCAGTTCCACCATCCACCATAGGTTTCACAGTTTCTTCTATATTATATACATAATAATAAGGTTAGGTTTAACTAATAGATCGTGTAATATGGGCTCGCCCACTACACATTAACTTACCTAATATTAATACTATAATTAATTAGGTTATTAAATATTCCCAAAATTATGGTAATGGAATGGGAAGTTACAAAAGAGGTGAAGAGGCAAAGAATACGTAACACCAGGAATTCCGAAAAGTTTAGCCCTCTTGACAGCCTGAGATACAGATAAATAAAAAAATAGGAAAAATAAGAAAACAAACAAAAAAATCCAATTTGTTCAATTGAAAGATAGACTGCTATTCCTACTGTTTATTACATCCGAATAAACCCATTGCATGTCTTGAGGATTATCTGGATCAAAGCTTTTGCTACCATAGACCTGATAAAATATTATCCTAATGAAAAACGTATATGCAAAGGCACCACCCCAGCAGGAAAATATAGACAAATATTAAGTTATATGCTTACCTCATTCCATTTGATCAAATCAAATGGGCATATTCAATACAATGAGCATCATTCATTCCTTGGAGTTTCTGCTAAAGGGAATTTCACTTATGGTGGGAATAGCCAAATGGTACACTCAAAACATGCATAATCCTGGCATGCCCCTTAAATTCTTCAGTTCCACCATCCACCATAGGTTTCACAGTTTCTTCTATATTGTATACATAATAATAAGGTTAAGTTTAACTAATAGATCGTGTAATATGGGCTCGCCCACTACACAATAACTTACCTAATATTAATACTATAATTAATTAGGTTATTGAATATTCCCAAAATTATGGTAATGGAATGGGAAGTTACAAAAGAGGTGAAGAGGCAAAGAATACGTAACACCAGGAATTCCGAAAAGTTTAGCCCTCTTGACAGCCTGAGATACAGATAAATAAAAAATAGGAAAAATAAGAAAACACACAAAAAATCCAATTTGTTCAATTGAAAGATAGACTGCTATTCCTACTGTTTATTACATCTGAATAAACCAATTGCATGTCTTGAGGATTATCTGGATCAAAGCTTTTGCTACCATAGACCTGATAAAATATTATCCTGATGAAAAACGTATATGCAAAGGCACCACCCCAGCAGGAAAATATAGACAAATATTAAGTTATATGCTTACCTCATTCCATTTTATCAAATCAAATGGGCATATTCAATACAATGAGCATCATTCATTCCTTGGAGTTTCTGCTAAAGGGAATTTCACTTATGGTGGGAATAGCCAAATGGTACACTCAAAACATGCATAATCCTAGCATGCCCCTTAAATTCTTCAGTTCCACCATCCACCATAGGTTTCACAGTTTCTTCTATATTGTATACATAATAATAAGGTTAAGTTTAACTAATAGATCGTGTAATATGGGCTCGCCCACTACACAATAACTTACCTAATATTAATACTATAATTAATTAGGTTATTGAATATTCCCAAAATTATGGTAATGGAATGGGAAGTTACAAAAGAGGTGAAGAGGCAAAGAATACGAGGCAAAGAATACGTAACACCAGGAATTCCGAAAAGTTTAGCCCTCTTGACAGCCTGAGATACAGATAAATAAAAAAATAGGAAAAATAAGAAAACAAACAAAAAAATCCAATTTGTTCAATTGAAAGATAGACTGCTATTCCTACTGTTTATTACATCCGAATAAACCCATTGCATGTCTTGAGGATTATCTGGATCAAAGCTTTTGCTACCATAGACCTGATAAAATATTATCCTAATGAAAAACGTATATGCAAAGGCACCACCCCAGCAGGAAAATATAGACAAATATTAAGTTATATGCTTACCTCATTCCATTTGATCAAATCAAATGGGCATATTCAATACAATGAGCAGCATTCATTCCTTGGAGTTTCTGCTAAAGGGAATTTCACTTGTGGTGGGAATAGCCAAATGGTACACTCAAAACATGCATAATCCTGGCATGCCCCTTAAATTCTTCAGTTCCACCATCCACCATAGATTTCACAGTTTCTTCTATATTGTATACATAATAATAAGGTTAGGTTTAACTAATAGATCGTGTAATATGGGCTCGCCCACTACACAATAACTTACCTAATATTAATACTATAATTAATTAGGTTATTGAATATTCCCAAAATTATGGTAATGGAATGGGAAGTTACAAAAGAGGTGAAAAGGCAAAGAATACGTAATACCAGGAATTCCGAAAAGTTTAGCCCTCTTGACAGCCTGAGATACAGATAAATAAAAAAAATAGGAAAAATAAGAAAACACACAAAAAATCCAATTTGTTCAATTGAAAGATAGACTGCTATTCCTACTGTTTATTACACCCGAATAAACCCATTGCATGTCTTGAGGATTATCTGGATCAAAGCTTTTGCTACCATAGACCTGATAAAATATTATCCTGATGAAAAACGTATATGCAAAGGCACCACCCCAGCAGGAAAATATAGACAAATATTAAGTTATATGCTTACCTCATTCCATTTGATCAAATCAAATGGGCATATTCAATACAATGAGCATCATTCATTCCTTGGAGTTTCTGCTAAAGGGAATTTCACTTATGGTGGGAATAGCCAAATGGTACACTCAAAACATGCATAATCCTGGCATGCCCCTTAAATTCTTCAGTTCCACCATCCACCATAGGTTTCACAGTTTCTTCTATATTGTATACATAATAATAAGGTTAAGTTTAACTAATAGATCGTGTAATATGGGCTCGCCCACTACACAATAACTTACCTAATATTAATACTATAATTAATTAGGTTATTGAATATTCCCAAAATTATGGTAATGGAATGGGAAGTTACAAAAGAGGTGAAAAGGCAAAGAATACGTAATACCAGGAATTCCGAAAAGTTTAGCCCTCTTGACAGCCTGAGATACAGATAAATAAAAAAAATAGGAAAAATAAGAAAACACACAAAAAATCCAATTTGTTCAATTGAAAGATAGACTGCTATTCCTACTGTTTATTACACCCGAATAAACCCATTGCATGTCTTGAGGATTATCTGGATCAAAGCTTTTGCTACCATAGACCTGATAAAATATTATCCTGATGAAAAACGTATATGCAAAGGCACCACCCCAGCAGGAAAATATAGACAAATATTAAGTTATATGCTTACCTCATTCCATTTGATCAAATCAAATGGGCATATTCAATACAATGAGCATCATTCATTCCTTGGAGTTTCTGCTAAAGGGAATTTCACTTATGGTGGGAATAGCCAAATGGTACACTCAAAACATGCATAATCCTGGCATGCCCCTTAAATTCTTCAGTTCCACCATCCACCATAGGTTTCACAGTTTCTTCTATATTGTATACATAATAATAAGGTTAAGTTTAACTAATAGATCGTGTAATATGGGCTCGCCCACTACACAATAACTTACCTAATATTAATACTATAATTAATTAGGTTATTGAATATTCCCAAAATTATGGTAATGGAATGGGAAGTTACAAAAGAGGTGAAGAGGCAAAGAATACGTAACACCAGGAATTCCGAAAAGTTTAGCCCTCTTGACAGCCTGAGATACAGATAAATAAAAAAATAGGAAAAATAAGAAAACAAACAAAAAATCCAATTTGTTCAATTGAAAGATAGACTGTTATTCATACTGTTTATTACATCCGAATAAACCCATTGCATGTCTTGAGGATTATCTGGATTAAAGCTTTTGCTACCATAGACCTGATAAAATATTATCCTAATGAAAAACGTATATGCAAAGGCACCACCCCAGCAGGAAAATATAGACAAATATTAAGTTATATGCTTACCTCATTCCATTTGATCAAATCAAATGGGCATATTCAATACAATGAGCATCATTCATTCCTTGGAGTTTCTGCTAAAGGGAATTTCACTTGTGGTGGGAATAGCCAAATGGTACACTCAAAACATGCATAATCCTGGCATGCCCCTTAAATTCTTCAGTTCCACCATCCACCATAGGTTTCACAGTTTCTTCTATATTGTATACATAATAATAAGGTTAGGTTTAACTAATAGATCGTGTAATATGGGCTCGCCCACTACACAATAACTTACCTAATATTAATACTATAATTAATTAGGTTATTGAATATTCCCAAAATTATGGTAATGGAATGGGAAGTTACAAAAGAGGTGAAGAGGCAAAGAATACGTAACACCAGGAATTCCGAAGAGTTTAGCCCTCTTGACAGCCTGAGATACAGATAAATAAAAAAAAATAGGAATAATAAGAAAACACACAAAAAATCCAATTTGTTCAATTGAAAGATAGACTGTTATTCCTACTGTTTATTACACCCGAATAAACCCATTGCATGTCTTGAGGATTATCTGGATCAAAGCTTTTGCTACCATAGACCTGATAAAATATTATCCTAATGAAAAACGTATATGCAAAGGCACCACCCCAGTAGGAAAATATAGACAAATATTAAGTTATATGCTTACCTCATTCCATTTGATCAAATCAAATGGGCATATTCAATACAATGAGCATCATTCATTCCTCGGAGTTTTCTGCTAAAGGGAATTTCACTTGTGGTGAGAATAGCCAAATGGTACACTCAAAACATGCATGGGGTTATAATCCTGGCATGCCCCTTAAATTCTTCAGTTCCACCATCCACCATAGGTTTCACAGTTTCTTCTATATTGTATACATAATAATAAGGTTAAGTTTAACTAATAGATCGTGTAATATGGGCTCGCCCACTACACAATAACTTACCTAATATTAATACTATAATTAATTAGGTTATTGAATATTCCCAAAATTATGGTAATGGAATGGGAAGTTACAAAAGAGGTGAAGAGGCAAAGAATACGTAACACCAGGAATTCCGAAAAGTTTAGCCCTCTTGACAGCCTGAGATACAGATAAATAAAAAAATAGGAAAAATAAGAAAACAAACAAAAAATCCAATTTGTTCAATTGAAAGATAGACTACTATTCCTACTGTTTATTACATCCGAATAAACCCATTGCATGTCTTGAGGATTATCTGGATCAAAGCTTTTGCTATCATAGACCTGATAAAATATTATCCTGATGAAAAACGTATATGCAAAGGCACCACCCCAGCAGGAAAATATAGACAAATATTAAGTTATATGCTTACCTCATTCCATTTGATCAAATCAAATGCGCATATTCAATACAATGAGCAGCATTCATTCCTTGGAGTTTCTGCTAAAGGGAATTTCACTTGTGGTGGGAATAGCCAAATGGTACACTCAAAACATGCATAATCCTGGCATGCCCCTTAAATTCTTCAGTTCCACCATCCACCATAGGTTTCACAGTTTCTTCTATATTGTATACATAATAATAAGGTTAGGTTTAACTAATAGATCGTGTAATATGTGCTCGCCCACTACACAATAACTTACCTAATATTAATACTATAATTAATTAGGTTATTGAATATTCCCAAAATTATGGTAATGGAATGGGAAGTTACAAAAGAGGTGAATAGGCAAAGAATACGTAACACCAGGAATTCCGAAGAGTTTCGCCCTCTTGACAGCCTGAGATACAGATAAATAAAAAAAATAGGAATAATAAGAAAACACACAAAAAATCCAATTTGTTCAATTGAAAGATAGACTGTTATTCCTACTGTTTATTACACCCGAATAAACCCATTGCATGTCTTGAGGATTATCTAGATCAAAGCTTTTGCTACCATAGACCTGATAAAATATTATCCTGATGAAAAACGTATATGCAAAGGCACCACCCCAGCAGGAAAATATAGACAAATATTAAGTTATATGCGTACCTCATTCCATTTGATCAAATCAAATGGGCATATTCAATACAATGAGCATCATTCATTCCTTGGAGTTTCTGCTAAAGGGAATTTCACTTGTGGTGGGAATAGCCAAATGGTACACTCAAAACATGCATGGGGTTATAATCCTGGCATGCCCCTTAAATTATTCAGTTCCACCATCCACCATAGGTTTCACAGTTTCTTCTATATTGTATACATAATAATAAGGTTAAGTTTAACTAATAGATCGTGAAATATGGGCTCGCCCACTACACAATAACTTACCTAATATTAATACTATAATTAATTAGGTTATTGAATATTCCCAAAATTATGGTAATGTAATGGGAAGTTACAAAAGAGGTGAAGAGGCAAAGAATACGTAACACCAGGAATTCCGAAAAGTTTAGCCCTCTTGACAGCCTGAGATACAGATAAATAAAAAATAGGAAAAATAAGAAAACAAACAAAAAATCCAATTTGTTCAATTGAAAGATAGACTGCTATTCCTACTGTTTATTACATCCGAATAAACCCATTGCATGTCTTGAGGATTATCTGGATCAAAGCTTTTGCTACCATAGACCTGATAAAATATTATCCTAATGAAAAACGTATATGCAAAGGCACCACCCCAGCAGGAAAATATAGACAAATATTAAGTTATATGCTTACCTCATTCCATTTGATCAAATCAAATGGGCATATTCAATACAATGAGCATCATTCATTCCTTGGAGTTTCTGCTAAAGGGAATTTCACTTGTGGTGGGAATAGCCAAATGGTACACTCAAAACATGCATAATCCTGGCATGCCCCTTAAATTCTTCAGTTCCACCATCCACCATAGGTTTCACAGTTTCTTCTATATTGTATACATAATAATAAGGTTAGGTTTAACTAATAGATGGTGTAATATGGGCTCGCCCACTACACAATAACTTACCTAATATTAATACTATAATTAATTAGGTTATTGAATATTCCCAAAATTATGGTAATGGAATGGAAAGTTACAAAAGAGGTGAATAGGCAAAGAATACGTAACACCAGGAATTCCGAAAAGTTTAGCCCTCTTGACAGCCTGAGATACAGATAAATAAAAAAAATAGGAATAATAAGAAAACACACAAAAAATCCAATTTGTTCAATTGAAAGATAGACTGTTATTCCTACTGTTTATTACACCCGAATAAACACATTGCATGTTTTGAGGATTATCTGGATCAAAGCTTTTGCTACCATAGACCTGATAAAATATTATCCTAATGAAAAACGTATATGCAAAGGCACCACCCCAGCAAGAAAATATAGACAAATATTAAGTTATATGCTTACCTCATTCCATTTGATCAAATCAAATGGGCATATTCAATACAATGAGTAGCATTCATTCCTTGGAGTTTCTGCTAAAGGGAATTTCACTTGTGGTGGGAATAGCCAAATGGTACACTCAAAACATGCATGGGGTTATAATCCTGGCAAGCCCCTTAAATTCTTCAGTTCCACCATCCACCATAGGTTTCACAGTTTCTTCTATATTGTATACATAATAATAAGGTTAAGTTTAACTAATAGATCGTGTAATATGGGCTCGCCCACTACACAATAACTTACCTAATATTAATACTATAATTAATTAGGTTATTGAATATTCCCAAAATTATGGTAATGGAATGGGAAGTTACAAAAGAGGTGAAGAGGCAAAGAATACGTAACACCAGGAATTCCGAAAAGTTTAGCCCTCTTGACAGCCTGAGATACAGATAAATAAAAAAATAGGAAAAATAAGAAAACAAACAAAAAATCCAATTTGTTCAATTGAAAGATAGACTACTATTCCTACTGTTTATTACATCCGAATAAACCCATTGCATGTCTTGAGGATTATCTGGATCAAAGCTTTTGCTACCATAGACCTGATAAAATATTATCCTGATGAAAAACGTATATGCAAAGGCACCACCCCAGCAGGAAAATATAGACAAATATTAAGTTATATGCTTACCTCATTCCATTTGATCAAATCAAATAGGCATATTCAATACAATGAGCAGCATTCATTCCTTGGAGTTTCTGCTAAAGGGAATTTCACTTGTGGTGGGAATAGCCAAATGGTACACTCAAAACATGCATAATCCTGGCATGCCCCTTAAATTCTTCAGTTCCACCATCCACCATAGGTTTCACAGTTTCTTCTATATTGTATACATAATAATAAGGTTAAGTTTAACTAATAGATCGTGTAATATGGGCTCGCCCACTACACAATAACTTACCTAATATTAATACTATAATTAATTAGGTTATTGAATATTCCCAAAATTATGGTAATGGAATGGGAAGTTACAAAAGAGGTGAAGAGGCAAAGAATACGTAACACCAGGAATTCCGAAAAGTTTAGCCCTCTTGACAGCCTGAGATACAGATAAATAAAAAAATAGGAAAAATAAGAAAACAAACAAAAAATCCAATTTGTTCAATTGAAAGATAGACTACTATTCCTACTGTTTATTACATCCGAATAAACCCATTGCATGTCTTGAGGATTATCTGGATCAAAGCTTTTGCTATCATAGACCTGATAAAATATTATCCTGATGAAAAACGTATATGCAAAGGCACCACCCCAGCAGGAAAATATAGACAAATATTAAGTTATATGCTTACCTCATTCCATTTGATCAAATCAAATGGGCATATTCAATACAATGAGCAGCATTCATTCCTTGGAGTTTCTGCTAAAGGGAATTTCACTTGTGGTGGGAATAGCCAAATGGTACACTCAAAACATGCATAATCCTGGCATGCCCCTTAAATTCTTCAGTTCCACCATCCACCATAGGTTTCACAGTTTCTTCTATATTGTATACATAATAATAAGGTTAGGTTTAACTAATAGATCGTGTAATATGGGCTCGCCCACTACACAATAACTTACCTAATATTAATACTATAATTAATTAGGTTATTGAATATTCCCAAAATTATGGTAATGGAATGGGAAGTTACAAAAGAGGTGAATAGGCAAAGAATACGTAACACCAGGAATTCCGAAAAGTTTAGCCCTCTTGACAGCCTGAGATACAGATAAATAAAAAAAAATAGGAATAATAAGAAAACACACAAAAAATCCAATTTGTTCAATTGAAAGATAGACTGTTATTCCTACTGTTTATTACACCCGAATAAACCCATTGCATGTCTTGAGGATTATCTGGATCAAAGCTTTTGCTACCATAGACCTGATAAAATATTATCCTGATGAAAAACGTATATGCAAAGGCACCACCCCAGCAGGAAAATATAGACAAATATTAAGTTATATGCGTACCTCATTCCATTTGATCAAATCAAATGGGCATATTCAATACAATGAGCATCATTCATTCCTTGGAGTTTCTGCTAAAGGGAATTTCACTTGTGGTGGGAATAGCCAAATGGTACACTCAAAACATGCATGGGGTTATAATCCTGGCATGCCCCTTAAATTATTCAGTTCCACCATCCACCATAGGTTTCACAGTTTCTTCTATATTGTATACATAATAATAAGGTTAAGTTTAACTAATAGATCGTGTAATATGGGCTCGCCCACTACACAATAACTTACCTAATATTAATACTATAATTAATTAGGTTATTGAATATTCCCAAAATTATGGTAATGTAATGGGAAGTTACAAAAGAGGTGAAGAGGCAAAGAATACGTAACACCAGGAATTCCGAAAAGTTTAGCCCTCTTGACAGCCTGAGATACAGATAAATAAAAAAATAGGAAAAATAAGAAAACAAACAAAAAATCCAATTTGTTCAATTGAAAGATAGACTGCTATTCCTACTGTTTATTACATCCGAATAAACCCATTGCATGTCTTGAGGATTATCTGGATCAAAGCTTTTGCTACCATAGACCTGATAGAATATTATCCTAATGAAAAACGTATATGCAAAGGCACCACCCCAGCAGGAAAATATAGACAAATATTAAGTTATATGCTTACCTCATTCCATTTGATCAAATCAAATGGGCATATTCAATACAATGAGCATCATTCATTCCTTGGAGTTTCTGCTAAAGGGAATTTCACTTGTGGTGGGAATAGCCAAATGGTACACTCAAAACATGCATAATCCTGGCATGCCCCTTAAATTCTTCAGTTCCACCATCCACCATAGGTTTCACAGTTTCTTCTATATTGTATACATAATAATAAGGTTAGGTTTAACTAATAGATCGTGTAATATGGGCTCGCCCACTACACAATAACTTACCTAATATTAATACTATAATTAATTAGGTTATTGAATATTCCCAAAATTATGGTAATGGAATGGGAAGTTACAAAAGAGGTGAAGAGGCAAAGAATACGTAACACCAGGAATTCCGAAGAGTTTAGCCCTCTTGACAGCCTGAGATACAGATAAATAAAAAAAATAGGAATAATAAGAAAACACACAAAAAATCCAATTTGTTCAATTGAAAGATAGACTGTTATTCCTACTGTTTATTACACCCGAATAAACCCATTGCATGTCTTGAGGATTATCTAGATCAAAGCTTTTGCTACCATAGACCTGATAAAATATTATCCTGATGAAAAACTTATATGCAAAGGCACCACCCCAGCAGGAAAATATAGAAAAATATTAAGTTATATGCGTACCTCATTCCATTTGATCAAATCAAATGGGCATATTCAATACAATGAGCATCATTCATTCCTTGGAGTTTCTGCTAAAGGGAATTTCACTTGTGGTGGGAATAGCCAAATGGTACACTCAAAACATGCATGGGGTTATAATCCTGGCATGCCCCTTAAATTCTTCAGTTCCACCATCCACCATAGGTTTCACAGTTTCTTCTATATTGTATACATAATAATAAGGTTAAGTTTAACTAATAGATCGTGTAATATGGGCTCGCCCACTACACAATAACTTACCTAATATTAATACTATAATTAATTAGGTTATTGAATATTCCCAAAATTATGGTAATGGAATGGGAAGTTACAAAAGAGGTGAAGAGGCAAAGAATACGTAACACCAGGAATTCCGAAAAGTTTAGCCCTCTTGACAGCCTGAGATACAGATAAATAAAAAAATAGGAAAAATAAGAAAACAAACAAAAAATCCAATTTGTTCAATTGAAAGATAGACTACTATTCCTACTGTTTGTTACATCCGAATAAACCCATTGCATGTCTTGAGGATTATCTGGATCAAAGCTTTTGCTACCATAGACCTGATAAAATATTATCCTGATGAAAAACGTATATGCAAAGGCACCACCCCAGCAGGAAAATATAGACAAATATTAAGTTATATGCTTACCTCATTCCATTTGATCAAATCAAATGGGCATATTCAATACAATGAGCAGCATTCATTCCTTGGAGTTTCTGCTAAAGGGAATTTCACTTGTGGTGGGAATAGCCAAATGGTACACTCAAAACATGCATGGGGTTATAATCCTGGCATGCCCCTTAAATTCTTCAGTTCCACCATCCACCATAGGTTTCACAGTTTCTTCTATATTGTATACATAATAATAAGGTTAAGTTTAACTAATAGATCGTGTAATATGGGCTCGCCCACTACACAATAACTTACCTAATATTAATACTATAATTAATTAGGTTATTGAATATTCCCAAAATTATGGTAATGGAATGGGAAGTTACAAAAGAGGTGAAGAGGCAAAGAATACGTAACACCAGGAATTCCGAAAAGTTTAGCCCTCTTGACAGCCTGAGATACAGATAAATAAAAAAATAGGAAAAATAAGAAAACAAACAAAAAATCCAATTTGTTCAATTGAAAGATAGACTACTATTCCTACTGTTTATTACATCCGAATAAACCCATTGCATGTCTTGAGGATTATCTGGATCAAAGCTTTTGCTATCATAGACCTGATAAAATATTATCCTGATGAAAAACGTATATGCAAAGGCACCACCCCAGCAGGAAAATATAGACAAATATTAAGTTATATGCTTACCTCATTCCATTTGATCAAATCAAATGGGCATATTCAATACAATGAGCAGCATTCATTCCTTGGAGTTTCTGCTAAAGGGAATTTCACTTGTGGTGGGAATAGCCAAATGGTACACTCAAAACATGCATGGGGTTATAATCCTGGCATGCCCCTTAAATTCTTCAGTTCCACCATCCACCATAGGTTTCACAGTTTCTTCTATATTGTATACATAATAATAAGGTTAAGTTTAACTAATAGATCGTGTAATATGGGCTCGCCCACTACACAATAACTTACCTAATATTAATACTATAATTAATTAGGTTATTGAATATTCCCAAAATTATGGTAATGGAATGGGAAGTTACAAAAGAGGTGAAGAGGCAAAGAATACGTAACACCAGGAATTCCGAAAAGTTTAGCCCTCTTGACAGCCTGAGATACAGATAAATAAAAAATAGGAAAAATAAGAAAACAAACAAAAAATCCAATTTGTTCAATTGAAAGATAGACTACTATTCCTACTGTTTGTTATATCCGAATAAACCCATTGCATGTCTTGAGGATTATCTGGATCAAAGCTTTTGCTATCATAGACCTGATAAAATATTATCCTGATGAAAAACGTATATGCAAAGGCACCACCCCAGCAGGAAAATATAGACAAATATTAAGTTATATGCTTACCTCATTCCATTTGATCAAATCAAATGGGCATATTCAATACAATGAGCAGCATTCATTCCTTGGAGTTTCTGCTAAAGGGAATTTCACTTGTGGTGGGAATAGCCAAATGGTACACTCAAAACATGCATAATCCTGGCATGCCCCTTAAATTCTTCAGTTCCACCATCCACCATAGGTTTCACAGTTTCTTCTATATTGTATACATAATAATAAGGTTAGGTTTAACTAATAGATCGTGTAATATGGGCTCGCCCACTACACAATAACTTACCTAATATTAATGCTATAATTAATTAGGTTATTGAATATTCCCAAAATTATGGTAATGGAATGGGAAGTTACAAAAGAGGTGAATATGCAAAGAATACGTAACACCAGGAATTCCGAAGAGTTTAGCCCTCTTGACAGCCTGAGATACAGATAAATAAAAAAAATAGGAATAATAAGAATACTCACAAAAAATCCAATTTGTTCAATTGAAAGATAGACTGTTATTCCTACTGTTTATTACACCCGAATAAACCCATTGCATGTCTTGAGGATTATCTGGATCAAAGCTTTTGCTACCATAGACCTGATAAAATATTATCCTGATGAAAAACGTATATGCAAAGGCACCACCCCAGCAGGAAAATATAGACATATAATAAGTTATATGCTTACCTCATTCCATTTGATCAAATCAAATGGGCATATTCAATACAATGAGCATCATTCATTCCTTGGAGTTTCTGCTAAAGGGAATTTCACTTGTGGTGGGAATAGCCAAATGGTACACTCAAAACATGCATGGGGTTATAATCCTGGCATGCCCCTTAAATTCTTCAGTTCCACCATCCACCATAGGTTTCACAGTTTCTTCTATATTGTATACATAATAATAAGGTTAAGTTTAACTAATAGATCGTGTAATATGGGCTCGCCCACTACACAATAACTTACCTAATATTAATACTATAATTAATTAGGTTATTGAATATTCCCAAAATTATGGTAATGGAATGGGAAGTTACAAAAGAGGTGAAGAGGCAAAGAATACGTAACACCAGGAATTCCGAAAAGTTTAGCCCTCTTGACAGCCTGAGATACAGATAAATAAAAAAATAGGAAAAATAAGAAAACAAACAAAAAATCCAATTTGTTCAATTGAAAGATAGACTACTATTCCTACTGTTTGTTATATCCGAATAAACCCATTGCATGTCTTGAGGATTATCTGGATCAAAGCTTTTGCTACCATAGACCTGATAAAATATTATCCTGATGAAAAACGTATATGCAAAGGCACCACCCCAGCAGGAAAATATAGACAAATATTAAGTTATATGCTTACCTCATTCCATTTGATCAAATCAAATGGGCATATTCAATACAATGAGCAGCATTCATTCCTTGGAGTTTCTGCTAAAGGGAATTTCACTTGTGGTGGGAATAGCCAAATGGTACACTCAAAACATGCATGGGGTTATAATCCTGGCATGCCCCTTAAATTCTTCAGTTCCACCATCCACCATAGGTTTCACAGTTTCTTCTATATTGTATACATAATAATAAGGTTAAGTTTAACTAATAGATCGTGTAATATGGGCTCGCCCACTACACAATAACTTACCTAATATTAATACTATAATTAATTAGGTTATTGAATATTCCCAAAATTATGGTAATGGAATGGGAAGTTACAAAAGAGGTGAAGAGGCAAAGAATACGTAACACCAGGAATTCCGAAAAGTTTAGCCCTCTTGACAGCCTGAGATACAGATAAATAAAAAAATAGGAAAAATAAGAAAACAAACAAAAAATCCAATTTGTTCAATTGAAAGATAGACTACTATTCCTACTGTTTATTACATCCGAATAAACCCATTGCATGTCTTGAGGATTATCTGGATCAAAGCTTTTGCTATCATAGACCTGATAAAATATTATCCTGATGAAAAACGTATATGCAAAGGCACCACCCCAGCAGGAAAATATAGACAAATATTAAGTTATATGCTTACCTCATTCCATTTGATCAAATCAAATGGGCATATTCAATACAATGAGCAGCATTCATTCCTTGGAGTTTCTGCTAAAGGGAATTTCACTTGTGGTGGGAATAGCCAAATGGTACACTCAAAACATGCATAATCCTGGCATGCCCCTTAAATTCTTCAGTTCCACCATCCACCATAGGTTTCACAGTTTCTTCTATATTGTATACATAATAATAAGGTTAGGTTTAACTAATAGATCGTGTAATATGGGCTCGCCCACTACACAATAACTTACCTAATATTAATGCTATAATTAATTAGGTTATTGAATATTCCCAAAATTATGGTAATGGAATGGGAAGTTACAAAAGAGGTGAATATGCAAAGAATACGTAACACCAGGAATTCCGAAGAGTTTAGCCCTCTTGACAGCCTGAGATACAGATAAATAAAAAAAATAGGAATAATAAGAATACTCACAAAAAATCCAATTTGTTCAATTGAAAGATAGACTGTTATTCCTACTGTTTATTACACCCGAATAAACCCATTGCATGTCTTGAGGATTATCTGGATCAAAGCTTTTGCTACCATAGACCTGATAAAATATTATCCTGATGAAAAACGTATATGCAAAGGCACCACCCCAGCAGGAAAATATAGACAAATATTAAGTTATATGCGTACCTCATTCCATTTGATCAAATCAAATGGGCATATTCAATACAATGAGCATCATTCATTCCTTGGAGTTTCTGCTAAAGGGAATTTCACTTGTGGTGGGAATAGCCAAATGGTACACTCAAAACATGCATGGGGTTATAATCCTGGCATGCCCCTTAAATTATTCAGTTCCACCATCCACCATAGGTTTCACAGTTTCTTCTATATTGTATACATAATAATAAGGTTAAGTTTAACTAATAGATCGTGTAATATGGGCTCGCCCACTACACAATAACTTACCTAATATTAATACTATAATTAATTAGGTTATTGAATATTCCCAAAATTATGGTAATGTAATGGGAAGTTACAAAAGAGGTGAAGAGGCAAAGAATACGTAACACCAGGAATTCCGAAAAGTTTAGCCCTCTTGACAGCCTGAGATACAGATAAATAAAAAAATAGGAAAAATAAGAAAACAAACAAAAAATCCAATTTGTTCAATTGAAAGATAGACTGCTATTCCTACTGTTTATTACATCCGAATAAACCCATTGCATGTCTTGAGGATTATCTGGATCAAAGCTTTTGCTACCATAGACCTGATAAAATATTATCCTAATGAAAAACGTATATGCAAAGGCACCACCCCAGCAGGAAAATATAGAAAAATATTAAGTTATATGCTTACCTCATTCCATTTGATCAAATCAAATGGGCATATTCAATACAATGAGCATCATTCATTCCTTGGAGTTTCTGCTAAAGGGAATTTCACTTGTGGTGGGAATAGCCAAATGGTACACTCAAAACATGCATAATCCTGGCATGCCCCTTAAATTCTTCAGTTCCACCATCCACCATAGGTTTCACAGTTTCTTCTATATTGTATACATAATAATAAGGTTAGGTTTAACTAATAGATCGTGTAATATGGGCTCGCCCACTACACAATAACTTACCTAATATTAATACTATAATTAATTAGGTTATTGAATATTCTCAAAATTATGGTAATGGAATGGGAAGTTACAAAAGAGGTGAAGAGGCAAAGAATACGTAACACCAGGAATTCCGAAGAGTTTAGCCCTCTTGACAGCCTGAGATACAGATAAATAAAAAAAATAGGAATAATAAGAAAACACACAAAAAATCCAATTTGTTCAATTGAAAGATAGACTGTTATTCCTATTGTTTATTACACCCGAATAAACCCATTGCATGTCTTGAGGATTATCTAGATCAAAGCTTTTGCTACCATAGACCTGATAAAATATTATCCTGATGAAAAACGTATATGCAAAGGCACCACCCCAGCAGGAAAATATAGACAAATATTAAGTTATATGCGTACCTCATTCCATTTGATCAAATCAAATGGGCATATTCAATACAATGAGCATCATTCATTCCTTGGAGTTTCTGCTAAAGGGAATTTCACTTGTGGTGGGAATAGCCAAATGGTACACTCAAAACATGCATGGGGTTATAATCCTGGCATGCCCCTTAAATTCTTCAGTTCCACCATCCACCATAGGTTTCACAGTTTCTTCTATATTGTATACATAATAATAAGGTTAAGTTTAACTAATAGATCATGTAATATGGGCTCGCCCACTACACAATAACTTACCTAATATTAATACTATAATTAATTAGGTTATTGAATATTCCCAAAATTATGGTAATGGAATGGGAAGTTACAAAAGAGGTGAAGAGGCAAAGAATACGTAACACCAGGAATTCCGAAAAGTTTAGCCCTCTTGACAGCCTGAGATACAGATAAATAAAAAAATAGGAAAAATAAGAAAACAAACAAAAAATCCAATTTGTTCAATTGAAAGATAGACTACTATTCCTACTGTTTATTACATCCGAATAAACCCATTGCATGTCTTGAGGATTATCTGGATCAAAGCTTTTGCTACCATAGACCTGATAAAATATTATCCTGATGAAAAACGTATATGCAAAGGCACCACCCCAGCTGGAAAATATAGACAAATATTAAGTTATATGCTTACCTCATTCTATTTGATCAAATCAAATGGGCATATTCAATACAATGAGCAGCATTCATTCCTTGGAGTTTCTGCTAAAGGGAATTTCTCTTGTGGAGGGAATAGCCAAATGGTACACTCAAAACATGCATAATCCTGGCATGCCCCTTAAATTCTTCAGTTCCACCATCCACCATAGGTTTCACAGTTTCTTCTATATTGTATACATAATAATAAGGTTAGGTTTAACTAATAGATCGTGTAATATGGGCTCGCCCACTACACAATAACTTACCTAATATTAATACTATAATTAATTAGGTTATTGAATATTCCCAAAATTATGGTAATGGAATGGGAAGTTACAAAAGAGGTGAAGAGGCAAAGAATACGTAACACCAGGAATTCCGAAGAGTTTAGCCCTCTTGACAGCCTGAGATACAGATAAATAAAAAAAATAGGAATAATAAGAAAACACACAAAAAATCCAATTTGTTCAATTGAAAGATAGACTGTTATTCCTACTGTTTATTACACCCGAATAAACCCATTGCATGTCTTGAGGATTATCTGGATCAAAGCTTTTGCTACCATAGACCTGATAAAATATTATCCTGATGAAAAACGTATATGCAAAGGCACCACCCCAGCAGGAAAATATAGACAAGTATTAAGTTATATGCGTACCTCATTCCATTTGATCAAATCAAATGGGCATATTCAATACAATGAGCATCATTCATTCCTTGGAGTTTCTGCTAAAGGGAATTTCACTTGTGGTGGGAATAGCCAAATGGTACACTCAAAACATGCATGGGGTTATAATCCTGGCATGCCCCTTAAATTCTTCAGTTCCACCATCCACCATAGGTTTCACAGTTTCTTCTATATTGTATACATAATAATAAGGTTTAGTTTAACTAATAGATCGTGTAATATGGGCTCGCCCACTACACAATAACTTACCTAATATTAATACTATAATTAATTAGGTTATTGAATATTCCCAAAATTATGGTAATGTAATGGGAAGTTACGAAAGAGGTGAAAAGGCAAAGAATACGTAACACCAGGAATTCCGAAAAGTTTAGCCCTCTTGACAGCCTGAGATACAGATAAATAAAAAAATAGGAAAAATAAGAAAACAAACAAAAAATCCATTTTGTTCAATTGAAAGATAGACTGCTATTCCTACTGTTTATTACATCCGAATAAACCCATTGCATGTCTTGAGGATTATCTGGATCAAAGCTTTTGCTACCATAGACCTGATAAAATATTATCCTAGTGAAAAACGTATATGCAAAGGCACCACCCCAGCAGGAAAATATAGACAAATATTAAGTTATATGCTTACCTCATTCCATTTGATCAAATCAAATGGGCATATTCAATACAATGAGCAGCATTCATTCCTTGGAGTTTCTGCTAAAGGGAATTTCACTTGTGGTGGGAATAGCCAAATGGTACACTCAAAACATGCATAATCCTGGCATGCCCCTTAAATTCTTCAGTTCCACCATCCACCATAGGTTTCACAGTTTCTTCTATATTGTATACATAATAATAAGGTTAAGTTTAACTAATAGATCGTGTAATATGGGCTCGCCCACTACACAATAACTTACCTAATATTAATACTATAATTAATTAGGTTATTGAATATTCCCAAAATTATGGTAATGGAATGGGAAGTTACAAAAGAGGTGAAGAGGCAAAGACTCCCCTCGACCCAACCGGATTTTTTTTTCCATTAATATTACAAAATTTTCATAAAACTCTCCTTTTGTATATTGTATAGATAGATGTTTATTTTTTTTTATATTTTATCAATTTTGTATTAAAACTTATATCAAGACAATACTATTAATATTGGAAGAATGAAAAATATTGTGTTTGCTTTTATTTTTTCTATTTTTGACACGGGAGACTATTAATATTGGACGAATGGAAAAGTCTTAACTTTACTTTTATTTGTTCTATTTTTGACATAAGAAAGAAAATATGGGTGACCTTGAAGAAAATTTCAACACTTATTATGCTTAAAATGGTTAACTAAATCTAAATAATTCACTAAAATTGTAATCGTGCAACACAAGAAATTAAATTAAATTAAATTAAATTAAATTAAATTAAATTAAATTAAATTAAATTAAATTAAATTAAATTAAATTAAATTAAATTAAATTAAATTAAATTAAATTAAATTAAATTAAATTAAATTAAATTAAATTAAATTAAATCAAATCAAATCAAATCAAATTAAATTAAATTAAATTAAATTAAATTAAATTAAATTAAATTAAATTAAATTAAATTAAATTAAATGTAATAGGATATAGCTAAGCTTGAATAGTTCTTCCTTTGTCGAGAAGCATTGCAATCAAAAAATGAAATTTATTTGATATAATAGCAACACCTTTCATTTGAGATAAATAAAAGGGTATTCGTACTTAGTGATTTCTTATAATATTTCCTTACTGATAACTGAAAGACTACTATTATAAATCATTAAGATTTAAGATAATCAAACGATCGAGCACTCACAAATAAACAACGACTTCACTAGACAATAAGTCCAGAAATAGCAAAGTGCTTCAAGTATCCATGGGGCTGATAGGTTTTCTCTACATGGGATCAGTATCGGTAACTTTGCCAAAGCGTTGTGTTCCATAATCCGATAAACAAGATATATATATACACAAGACAAAGGATTTATTTCATCGAACTGTACTAAGAGAAGGTAGAGAGTATCGAGTCAGAGAAAATACACGGTAACAGGCGAGCATGAGCACGTGATGTATGCATACGTGGAACTCATGCTGCAAGAAGCTTCTTGATGTCCTTCTGTAGAAAAGCCGGGAAAGATGGATTATTTGGAGAAACAAATTAAAGAGAAGCTTTGATATGGGTCAAAGAAGGTGAGGAACTCTTTGATAGTAAATTACTACAGAATCGGTTGTGATCCTTTAGTTTTCATAAGAATGAATGCAAAAGTGCTACAACTACAAGTATATAATTTTGAATTTCAAGTATCAAACTGTAGAAATATACGTTCCAATGCACCGAACTCCACACCTATGTAGTTATTGCATTGAAACAAAAGGATAATGTTTTACCAATTCAGCCAACGCCACATAATTGGACTAGAAAATTTCAAGACAGATTTAGACCTTTATATAGATGTAAAGAAAATTAGAATGCTTGTGCAATAAAATTTTTCAGAAATACATAAATACATATATATGAATATATGATATATGATATATTTGTTTCTCTCGTAGCAGAAATTTACCTCTATCTGCAGTGGGGAGGTTGTAGGTGGATATCTTTCGACTACTTTACCATCTTTGTTCACCAGGAACTTCTCAAAATTCCATTTAACTAAATCACCTAGAAATCCCCCAGCATTTGACTTCAGAAATTGATAAACAGGAGCAGTATTTGGTCCATTAACATCAACCTGCACAAACTAACCTTTAGAAACTGATTCACAAGTTCTACTGAAAAAGTACCATGAGGGAAATCTACCTTATCAAAAATTGGGAATTCTGCTTTGTAACGTGTACAAGCGAAATTCTTAATATCTCTATTCGATCCTGGCTCTTGGCCGCCGAATTGATTACAAGGGAAGGCCAGAATTTCGAGTCCTGCATCATATATTTGCAAATCAACCTCACATAATCCTATCGGAAAAACTTAGATATATTTGAAATATTAGTGTGATATCTCACCTTGAGATTTGTACTTTTCGTATATTTGAGAAAGCTCAGTGTAATTTGATGAGGTCAAACCACTGAATCCACAACCAATCAATCACGTCAGTTGGCATGCACTCGACACAATGTTTCAACTTAGAGATAGGAAGACAGATTTCGAATGCATATTCGATTATCAGCTATCACACAACTCAATTTGAGAGAGGATAAGATATTACCATTGTGAAGCAACATTTACTATTAAGAGTATACTTCCTTTGAATTTGCTGAGCGCAACGTCCTTCCCATCAATATCCTGTTTACAGCGAGAGCAGTTCACAGTTACTCACTAATATCTCTAATATGAGAAAACAATATAGACATAAGTTAATAACCTTTCAAATGCTGCACATCTACTATGCAACAATTCAATGTCACACATTGAAAGAGAATAAAATGAATCCAGACACAACGGATTAGGTTCGATTTTCAAGTTCTATGAGGACCTCATTTCTGTTATTGTGCGGTTAATCCTCCTAGCCACAATTCACTAATCTTTTCAACTGCGAAAAAATTACGAACAACTCCTTGTGCTAAAAGCCTAATTCACTAGACAGAGAAATAGAAACGAAAGCAAGCTATTATTCGTTACACCATGAAGATCAATAGTAGTACTAAAATAAATTTTACAAGTGTATAAATTTGAATCATATTTCATAGTTGGACAAAAAATATTAAGGAACAATTTGTCAGTTTAAATACTACAAGTCTACAAGCATTGCGCTAAATAAAAACTAAATCAGGCCAAATAAACACAGAAGTTAGCTAATCAAAACTATTTCTAAGCAACTTATTCGCAAGAAACGCTACATAAACTTCAATTGCATTTTCAAACTGTCTGTGTGTGTGAGAGAGGGGGGGGGGGATAACTACTAAGTTACCTTTACGGTGAAATCATGAATTGTCTTCTCCGTAGCAGCTCTGGCGGAAATAGAGGCAAAGGATCGAGACTTAACTGAAAACCTAGATAGAATTGGGGAGAAAACGGGGAAGCCATCTCGGAAAAACATTGATTTGGAAGAGGTGAGAGTTGAGCGATTGGATGAATCGAGAAACGGCAGCGCGGAATTGGTGATGAGGTGCAGTTTAGTGAGGGCTACACTCTGCAGCGGTGGTGAGAAAATTGAAGAGAATGACATGGAAGCCATTGGCAAAGGAGAGTGAGGTGTGTTAGTTTGATGCAGGAAAATGGAAGCTTAAATTTGTGTGGCGGATTTGTATTTGGATGCGCTTGTCTTGCAACCGCCACGTGTTCCATTAATCACCCACTTTCTTCTTTTTTTAATATCTAAACTAAATTACTGGATAGAATAATTATACCTAAACGAGTTTTCTCCTTAATCGGTATCTAGTATTAATAATTCTAATATATAAAATTAATAAAATATACTCCCTCCGTCCCAATATAAACGATTCGTATTTCTTTTTGGGGTGTCCCAACCTATTTCTATTTATAGTAAAAATTAGGAATTTTAAACATGATTTAGATAAAGTTTAATTAATGCCCTTATTACAATTAACATTAAAATAATGTATTCCAATATTTTCGGTACCCAACACTCCAATTCCAAAATCACTCTCTTTTTACACCTCTCTCTCTCTTCCCACTCAATCTCTATTTTCTCTCTATCCGCCTCTTGCAAAAAAAACCCTACATCTAACATTTCTCAGTCAAATTCTCACTCAATCAATGGCTTCCGACGAATCTGCTAGTAGTGATGAACTTAACCCATCCGACGACGGGTGGATTAATCCTATTAGGAATTCTTGTATTTATCTAATGAGCACAACAAAAATTGCATACACGAATAACAGATCTAGATTCATAATCATATTGTAAGTTGAGCATGTAAAACACAACGAAACTAAATCTTACTTGTTGTGTTGTTTTCTTCTACGATTGTATCCTGCAAGTTGAATCCACTACTATCGAGGTCCACGTGCAATTCAATCCGATGCAAGAACTATCCCGGTACAATTGCTCCGTAGAAGAATGCTAGGAATTCTTTCTACAAAGCTTTACATATTTTCTCTCTATTGTTACGCTAATTCTCATGCTCCACAATGGATAATAAATAACCATTATATAGATGAAGAGTCACTAGGGTTCCATGATTGTTGGGCTTATGGACTAATATAATTGTAGCCCAATTATAATTACTTAATCTATATTAATCTAATTCTAGCCCATTTCATTTCAATCTCCCACTTGGACTAGCATTATATATAATACGCAGTTCCAACTTTGTACCCTTGGGCAGATCAAAATACACAAATAGTGTGACCCTTTAGGCCCTCATTATCGACGACAATCTAATCGAAGTCTGCACAAAACTCCTAGACTGCGTTGGCAGCGTAGCTCGATATATGAAGGACGTTTACGTGAATTCGGTAAACAAGCCTTTACACAAAGCTTATAGTAATATCCTTTCATTCCCGAACAACCCGATTGAGCCTAAGATTTGTCATGTGTCATCCAAATAGCTTAAACAATTTATCCCATCTTTATTAAATGACCAATTCGATCATATTCAATTACTTTAATTGAATATATCTTTGCATTGGCCAATGACTTAATGGTCAAGTAATATAGAGAATTTGAGTGTTCTCTCGAAATTCTAATCGAGGAATGAATCTCATTCTTGGCTCAACTACCATTTCCATTTATCTTATGATATATCCAACACAAGTCCGTGTCTCAATCCTCCTTTGAGAGGCAAAGCGTTGGACAAGATCAAAGCACACCACTCAACAAACAAAATGTGTAATGACCTCAGATCCAAGGACTATTACATACTTCATGTACTAATAAACTGTAGACATTTAACAAAACAGTTTAATAGTAGGGTATACCAATACTCTCCAAAGTATACCATGTGTCCATCACGAGTATCTGATATCTCATAGTTGTGAGAACAACTACATTCTCCAAGAATGTGATGCAAACCCCATGCTAACCTATAACATATCATCAATATCTCATTCTTGATGATCATTGGTTATGGCTATTTTAGAATTATACTATATCATTAATGTCTCACACCATTAACGACCGTCATAATTCAAGGGAACAAATATTTAGAATGAAATCAAACATTTAAAACAATTATTTCAATAAGTGCACAAAACCCATAGAAAATAAAATTTTCATATAATGTGATCAAGTAATATTGTCTCAACACAAAATGTTTCTAAGACATATAAAACTATAACTCCCACTGATTCAAAGTCATCTACCAACATGCTTAACACCTAAGCTCTCAAAGTGCTTGTTGTGTTTGCTATACATGACGGTTTGGTAAAAGGATTAGCCAAATTAATATCAGTGGGTACTCTTTCTAATTTTATGTCGTCTCTTTCAATTATTTCTCTAATCAGATGATATCTTCTGGGGACATGCTTGTTCCTGTTCGTTGCTCTGGGTTCTTTTGCTTGCGCAACAGCACCGGTGTTGTCACAATACAAAGGTATTGCACTATTGGCACTCGGAATGACACTAAGTTCTTTAATGAACTCTAACAAAGTAACAACTTCTTTGGCAGCTTCAGATGCAGCAATATACTCGGCTTCGGTGGTTGAATCGGCAGTTGTACCTTGTTTGGAACTATTCCAACTCACTGCTCCACCATTGAGGACAAAAACATATCCAGACTGAGACTTATAGTCGTCATGGTCTGTTTGGAAACTAGCATCAGTGTACCCAGTAACTGATAACTCTGGTTGTCCACCATAGACTAAGAAATATTCTTTAGTTCTTCTAAGGTACTTAAGAATAGTCTTAACTGTAACATCCCGAATTGTAGGGCTCGATGAAAGGTTTGGATATGTGGTGAGGAATAGTAGTTAAGTTAAACCGTAAGGTATAAATTTGATACGAAATGCCGATTAGTCAATTTTCGGCAATTTCTTTTGTCTGTGTAAAATCATAAATCGAAGCTAAGGGCTAATAATTTTATAAATTATAAATCATGGCCTAGAATAATTGTAAATAATGTGAGGAATTATTTTGGGCCATTTGAGGGTAATTGGAATTTTTATCACCGATTATTTTGGTTTTTCGCAAAATCGATCGTCGAAACATTTGAGGTTTCGGACGGGAGTAATTTTAGATTAAACTAGAATTATGTGCTACCAGATGGTATATAGAATTCATAAATGTGGAATCATATGATATGGAAATAAATTAGCACAAGAAATGAAATTAATTTAACTAATTAAATAACTAGAAATTAAAAGAAATTTCTAGAAAAGTTGTCACCTATCATTATCTATTAAGCTTGACTTCTTCTTTATTGGGGGAAAGAGGATGAAAATCAGAAGCCATGGGAGAAGAGAGAACCGTGAGTTCTCATGGTAATCCTATGTTTCAATTTTTCGTCGAAATATCGATCCAATCGCGTAAACGTTATGAAATCAAGCAAGGCCTTTCTTCCTATACTATTTTTATAGCATAAAATTCAATATATATTAAGGTTAGAAATCTGAAAATTTCGAGCTCCATAGGTGTTGATGGATATATGGTTTTATGTTCGATTAATTGTTGAATACGTAGTGTATGGACGTCGTATGCCACGTTTTGATGGGTAATTTCAAAGTTAAATTGCCATGGTATGAACTTGATGTTGAGACTGAAAATATACTTTAGGGTTTATGGTTTGGTGGTTAGATGTTCATGATAGATGAAATAAATGATTTAAGAGTTGATTTAACATGAATAGAAATAGAATTTGATCAATAAGGTTTAATCCCCTGTTTTTTAGTGACCAGTTCTGAATTGTTTGGAATGCGTAGAATAGTGAAAACTTTGGTTTAACAATTTCTATAATAATTATGATGAGTCTGGAGGATCCCTGATTTTTATGGAGAATTTAGGAGTTCGTTTACTATGTGTATAAATTGTTTGAACCATATCACCATAAACTGTCAAAATTCTGGTAAACTGCCTTATTTTAATATGTTTTATTTGAATTATTCTGGATACTTTAACTAGAGTTAAAATCAAATAAATAATTTTTATATTAACTATATGGTGTCCAGGTGTTCTGGGAATTCTATGATAAATTAAAGAGTACAAACACCATTTATAAAAATTGTTTAGAAAGTACTGCCAGAAATTGTCTGATTTTGGTAGTATGTGGGGAAATGGCGATATCTCTTAAACCATTAGGAATTTTTGAATAAATCTTATTGGATTATAAACTGGACTTCTCTGGGTATTTAAAAATATTAGGTCAAGCCTCTAAATCCTTCCGAATGAATATAGAAGTTTTATGACGAATCGGTCCAGTGCAGTTGTTATATTAGAAAGTTAATGTATAAGTGGGATATTAAGATAATAGAGCAAATGAATTCATTTAAGATGTTTGATCATGAAATTGTGATTTATAATGAATATGAGTGTTAACGTAAATTTTGGGAACTTTCTAATTGAGGTTAACAATTTTAATACATTAATTATATGATTATATACTTTCTATGAATAGTATTTCGTGAATAGTAACAGAATACTTAGTGATCTTATTTGGAAGACTTAATGAGCTGAAGTTGATGAAAATAAATATGCTACTAATATTTACGATATTTATAGTATAAGGCATAGAAGCTTGTAACACGAGTCGTGCAAAAATGAATGGACCTAGAAGATAGCTAAGGGTCGAAAGGTGAAATAGGCTTATGTTCATAAGCCTGCGAGGTAACGTATCCTCTATGGTTTTCGATTCCTTTGGTTGATATGATGTGTGCTATAATGTGATTATTTGTGCGATGTTAATTAATAAATGTGCTTAAATATGCTTATAATTTAATATGTGGATTTGTGCGATGTTAATTCCCGTTTGCTTGGTCATATGTGTTGGGTACAATTGGCATGCCATAGGACAACAACACTGCATTATTTGTGATCACTCGTCTTCTGGATAACCGAAGCGAGGATCGTCTGTTATCTGATGGGCCCCTATCTGATCTCTCTGATATGCACCCTCATGGGTGGTCTGATCATCTGTCTGATATGTCTGATATGCACCCTCATGGGTGGTCTGATTATCTGATATGCACCCTATGGGTGGTCTGTGCGGAGTCCTCTCGAGGAAAAAATCCGCGTCTGCATCTGATTCTGCTTCTGATCTAGTCCGTGTACCCTGCCTGAAACCAAGCAGATATTGGGGCTATATGATAAAATGAGATAAAATAATATCTGATGACTTGTGAATAAAGAATCTGTAATATGTGATCTGTGCTATGTGATAAGATGAGATAAAATAATATCTGATGACTTCTGAATAAAGGATCTGTAATCTGTGCTATATGATAAAAATAAGATAAAATAATATCTGATGACTTGTGAATAAAGATATGTGATCTGTGATATATAAAATAATATCTGATAACTAGGAAATAATGATCTGTGATCTGTGATATATATAAAATAATATCTGTTGACTTAGGAATAAGGATCGATGATATGAGATATATAAAATAATATATGACGAATTGTGAATAATGATCTACGATCTGTGATATGTGATTTGTGAAAAATGATATATGATGATATGCGAAATCTTGAGAAAACCAGAACTATAAGATACAATGAAAATGTGGTAGTGTGGGAAGAAATAAGTGAGTATGTTATCAGGAGACCATAAGACGAATATGACAAGAAAGATATGATGAATATGTGTGGGTATCTGAACAAGTATGCTCTGGCGTGAAAATTATGAGAATTTGGAATATATATATTGTAATAATAAATCAAGATGATAAGTAAATGATATTAAGAATGAAATATCCGAAGAGACATAAGTAAGAAATATGGAAAAGTTGTATGACGGAAGTACAAATAAGTTTGATATAATGAGACTGTAAGAAATTTTGGAAATATGTAAAATTGAAATAAAAACAAGCAAAAGATTAAAAATGAAATAATATAGTTATTATAGTTACTATTGTCTTAGCTGAGAGGGTTGGATTCTGTAGTTTGGATATTGCTACTGGGCTTTCGAGCTCACTCCCTCTCTTTTTTCCCCCTGCAGGTTAGAGTTGATATTCTGTCAGTGGTGTTGAGCAGCTTTGCACATCTTTGACGGGTCACTGGTGGTCAACTTGGTTTAGTAGTAGTGGCATGTTGTGTAACAGTTAAATCTTTAATTTTCCGCTGGATAAATATTAAGTTTTTTTTAAATGTAATAGATTTTAATTGTTCTTTTAAGCTAAAAAGAAAAAGGAAAACTTCAGCACGGGTTTTCGATACTGAAACGTGACATCACTTATTCGGTGGGTTTACCTGCCCGGAAAGGGGTGTTACATTAACAGTTTTCCAATGTTCCTCACCGGGATTTTGCTGAAATCTGCCTGTCATGCTAAGCGCATAGGCCACATCTGGCCTAGTAGAGATCATGGCATACATAATAGATCCTATAGTCGATAGATCTTAATTCCAAGGATATATGAAGCATCACCTAGATCCTTCATCATAAAGGAACTAGACAACCACTCGTTCACGGATTGCATCATGGAACGATCGCTTCTCATAATCAAGATGTGATCAACATATATGATGAGGAAGACAACGTTACCATTCTCGCGTTTACTATAAACACATGGTTCCTCTTTGCTTCTGAAAAAACCAAACGATTTGATTGTTTTGTCAAAACAAATATTCCAACTCATCGAAACTTGCTTAAGTCCATAGATGGACTTCTTTAGCTTGCACACTGCATTCGGCCTTTCTTTCGATACAAAACCTTCAGGCTGTGTCATATAGACATCACCTTCTAATTCTCCATTGAGAAATTTAATTTTGACATCCATTTGCCAAATGTCAAAATTATAGTATGCAGCAATTGCAAGTAATATCCTAATGGACTTGATCTTAGCAACTGACGAAAAGGTTTCATCATAGTCAATGCATTCGCGCTGACTATAACCCTTTGCCACTAACCTAGCCTTGTAGGTTTGTACTTTGCCATCTGCATCTCTCTTCTTTTTGAAGATCCATTTGCAACCTATGGGGTAAACCCCATCTGGCAAGTCAACTAGTTCCCAGACTAAGTTGAAGTACATCGAGTCCATTTCAGATATCAAGGCTTCAAGCCACTTCTCTTGATCGGTGTCTGACACTGCCTCGGTATAGGTCTTAAGCTCATCATCATCTAAATCAACTTCATCATCTTGGTTCTCAACCATTAGATTCAGTCTCTCAGGTGCACGACGAATCCTTCTAGGCCTATTGAGTTGGTTTTGCTCTGGTTCAGGCTGTTCATTCTGTATGTGAGAAGGTTCGGGAATATCACTATGATCTTCTTGAGGTGGAGGTGATGCAACTATTACATCATCTTGTCTTTGATGCATCTCATTGTCTTGAGGTGATCCTTCGAGAGTCTCTCTAAGGTCCTCTCTAAGAGTAATTTCCCCTCCCAATAGATCATCAAAAACTCCCACTGAGTTATTGTCCAATCCAGTGGATAATACCTCATCATCATTGTTAACTTGTGGTTCTTGAATTTCTTCAAGATCTACTATATTTTGACCTTGTTCCTTGCAGACATAACTGTCTTCAAGGAACGTCACATTCCTTGATGTTATCACCTTGTGATTTTCAGGACAGTAGAAATCGTACCCTTTAGTTTCTTTAGGATATCCCACAAAATAACATTTCTCACTTTTAGTTTCCAATTTATCAGTCATCATTTTCTTAACAAAAACTGGACAACCCCAGGTCCGAATATGGTTAACACTTGCTTTCTTGCCACACCATAACTCATATGGTGTTTTCTCGACCGATTTAGAAGGAACCCTATTTAGAATGTAAATAGCCGTTAGTAAGGCATGACCCCATAGGAATAAATGGAGACTGGCGAAGCTCATCATGGATCGAACCATATTTAATAATGTACGATTTCTCCTTTCAGATACTCCGTTCATTTGAGGTGTACCAGGAGGTGTCCAGTGACTGGATTCCATGTGACTTCAAGTAATCAAGAAATTCTCGGCTCAAGTATTCCCCTCCTCGATCTGATCGAAGAGTCTTGATACTTTTCCCAAGTTATTTCTCAACTTCACACTTAAACTCTTTAAATTTCTCGAAGGCCTCAGATTTATGTTTCATCAGATACACATGTCCATACCTTGATAAATCATCAGTAAAAGTTATGAAGTACGAATAACCACCTCTTGCTTGAGTTGGAAACGGTCCACACACATCTGTATGAATCAACTCTAGCAAATCCTTGGCGCACACCCCTTTCCCAGAAAATGGTTTACTTGTCATTTTTCCTTTGAGACGGAATTCACAAGCTCCATATGATTCTAAATCAAATGAAGTGAGATAGTCTAACTTTCTCAATCTTGATTTTATTTCCTCATTAATATGACCAAGTCTACAATGCCAAAGATAAGTTGCATTATTCGTATTACATAGCTTAGGTCTTTTGTTTTGCACATTGAGAATATTTCGTTTGTATTCAAGCATATATAATCCATTTTCAAGAGTGACATTTCCATAAAACAATCCATTAAAAGAAAACGAGCATCTGTTGTTTGCAAAATGGAAGGAAAAACCTTCAATGTCTAACATCAGAATGGAAATAATATTCTTTGAAATAACTGGAACAAAATAACAATTATGTAAATCTAGTCTATGTCCTGAGGGAAGATCTAATCTATAAGTTCCCACGCGTTCGGCAGCAACTCTTGCTCCATTTCTAACACGCAAATCAACTTCCCCAGGTCTCACTTTCCTGCAGTCACTTAGACCCTGCACATTATTACAAATGTGCGAGCCACAAGCTGTATCTAATACCCAAGATTGTGAATTATTTATAGACATATTTATCTCAATGACAAACATACCTGAGCTCCCACTTTCTGCACCTTGTGCCTTGAATTTTGAGCAGTCTCTCTTCCAGTGTCCCTTCTCATGACAGAAAAGACACTCATCCTTTGATAATTTTGACTTCTTCTTGGCCCCTCCACTCTTAGGCTTTAGAACAGCATCCTTAGATCCTTTCTTCTTCTGTTGCTACTTATTCTTCCATTTCAAAGATTTCGCAGAAGAGCTCACCATGAGCATAGATTTTACCTTAGCAGTGGAAGACTCATAAGTCTTAAGCATATTGTGCAGCTATGGCAGCCCAACCTTCATGTTGTTCATGTTGAAATTCACAATGAAATTCTCAAAACTACTAGGAAGAGACTGCAAAATTAGATTTGTTGACACATTTGCGGGGAGCACCGTTCCAATCGATGCTAACCTCTCAATCAAACCAATCATTTTCAGCACATGCTCAGAAACCTTGCCTCCATCATGAAGCTTGGACTTGAAGAGATCGCGAGTATCTCATACTCCATAGTTTGAGCTTGTGAAGCATACAAACTCTCCAAGTGCTTAAGCATTTCATATGGTAACAAGTGTTCATGTTGTCTTTGCAGTTCCAAACTCATAGATGACAACATGACACACTGAGCATCAGATGCATTATCAATCTGTTTCTGATGAGCTTCAACATCAAACGTAGCAAACTCAGGAGATTCCTTATTGGGGATGACATCGATTGGTTTGTCCAGGACATACTCAACCTTGT
The DNA here is from genome assembly GCF_004379255.2 of Salvia splendens. Classification (NCBI taxonomy): domain Eukaryota; kingdom Viridiplantae; phylum Streptophyta; class Magnoliopsida; order Lamiales; family Lamiaceae; genus Salvia; species Salvia splendens. The sequence goes on from NC_056032.1 coordinate 15,100,867, forward strand.
CATGCCTTAGCACCAAGCGCAAACAACGGAGCCAATCCGTGAAATTTGACCCAGTCAACTTGTTTGTTTCCATCAAACATTTGTAAGCCAAGTTTGACATTTTATCTGACCAGAAAAATACAATGAAAAGCAAATTAGAAAAGCATACAAAGATCACATTCGTATCACTAACCAAACAAATGTTTATTGTATTGATTAGCTCCCACTAATTTTAACATATATTATGTCCCCCAAACATAAAATATGAATTTATATCAAATATAAATTTTAGTGGTCCAAGATCCAAGTCTATATTATTTCAGCCCCTGCTTTGGCTAATCACTACAATAATATCACAAGGTAGGCCTCCAAGCCAATTGCAACAACTATTTTGCAATTCTTGGTTTATTAATCCAATTAATATGCATCCATAAACTATTTAGGTCGCTTTGGCGTCACTAAACAATATAAGCAAGTCAACCCCATCACACGATGCCAACCATGTATCTACGAATGAGCCTAGGCCTTGTAGATTTTAGAGTAAACACTTTGGCGTAAAACTCATGGTCGAAAAGGCTAGGAACATCAAACAATTATGATGGACGATGCGTTTGTGTCAAAAACAAGACTTATATTTTATGGGGAAAAAGTGTGATACTAGTTATGTGAATATAATATCCAATATTAAATTTTAAACAATTACTGGGCGCCGCCTACCCAGACATAGTATAACACGGACTACAAATACTGGGCGCCGCCTACCCAGACATAGTATAACACGGACTACACATACTGGGCGCCGCCTACCCAGACATAGTATAACACGGTCTCTAACTACTATAGTTACAATAAATAAGCATAAATCAAATAGCATGCTTATCACATAAGATATCAAATAATGCTCAACAAATAAAATCAAATTTTATTTTCTAATTAAATGTGGATTTAATAATTATATTAATTCAAAATTATTATAGAAATAAATTTATCAATCCAATTAATAAATAAATAACTGAAACTATAGTTTAGTAGCCTAACTAATGAATGATTTCATGTAACTGGAATTATGAAGTTACGTATGGAAGAAAAATTTTGGGCCCAACCATTTCTTTAAATATAGCCCAATTTCCAAAAGTAACGTAACCTAACCATTACTCCCCACCATCAGCTGCCATTAATTCATCTTCTCCTCCAAGAGTCAAGATGACGAACAGCCACAGCCTCCGACTTTCGTGTAACAGAAAACCAGCCGCCGCCGCCTCTAAGGAGAGGCCGGTGATGGAGCAGCGTCGGGAATGAGAAAACACAGCCAGACTCGTCCGAAAGATGGTCGAGCCTCATGCTTCCTCTGACATCAAGCGCCATGCCTTCTCTGCCTCTCGCTGCACGCGTCTTCGCCGGCGATTCAATTCCCAGTGAATTTGATGGAGATAGGTGGATTTCTAAAATCCACAATTTTCTTTCATAATTCGAAACTCGTTTTGGTTCAAAAACAATTTTTTTTTATTTCAAAAATCAAGTTAATACCTTTCAAACATTATAAATCATGACTGCATGTTCAAGGAACAAAATTGAAGATAGATTTTTTATTTTAAAACATCAATTTTATTTTTGGTTTTAAGAACGGTTTTCGCAAATTCTGATTGAAATCTAATTTCAAATTTCAAACTTCAAATCTAATTTCTCATGTATTGTTCATTCCCAGAATTCAAAATTATCCCATTGCATTATCACAGATAATCCACAAATAATTCTTAAACGAAATAATTATGAATCAAGCCCTAAGCTCTGATACCACTGTTAGGAATTCTTGTATTCATATAATGAGCACATCGGAAATTACATACAAGAATAACAGATCTAGATTCATAATCATATTGCAAGTTGAGCATGTAAAACACAACGGAACTAAATCTTACTTGTTGTGTTGTTTTCTTCTACGATTGTATCCTGCAAGTTGAATCCACTACTATCTAGATCCACGTGATGCAGGAACTATCTCGGTACAATTACTCCGTAGAAGAATGCTAGGAATTCTTTCTACAAAGCTTTACGTATTTTCTCTCTACTGTTACGCTATTTCTCATGCTCCACAATAAAGAATAAATAATCATTATATAGATGAAGAGTCACTAGGGTTCCATGATTGTTGGGCTTATGGACTAATATAATTGTAGCCCAATTATAATTACTTAACCCATATTAATCTAATTCTAGCCCATTTCCTTTCAAATCCTGGACACCCCTCACTCGTCGTATCTTGTCATATGTCCCTGGATGCTATAAGTTCGCTGGCGGTGGCGGTGGCGGTGGCGGTGGAGAATCCGTGATGCAAGAAAAAAGAAAAGCAAGAATTTTCTCCCCCCCTCCCCCTCCCGCCCCCTCGTTGTGTCGATCGAATATTCCGACGGAGAAGCACCATGTCCTGATGCCAAACCCACCGCAAAGAAGCCAAGGAGCAATGGGCTCTCCAGTTACGTGACACTACAAGATCTCAAAGATCGGTTCCAACTAATATTGGTTCGGGATGTTGCCGCTGCCGAAGCAGACACCGAATCTAATATGGATTCACCTGAGCCTCTTCCTTGGCTGATGACTGGTGAAACTTGGGAGGCTTGCAAGGCAGAGGCTGAACGACAGATGAAGGAGGAAGGAAGTTTTGGTTTCAACAGCCCTGATCATGATGAGTTGAATTCCTCTAGGAGATTGAGAAAGTGTAATATTGGTGAGATCTTTCATGTGTTATGGTTCATCTCAACTTGGTTATTGTTAGTTTGTGGCAAAATACATCACATCACTTAATCTACTTTATTAGCAATCTCTTTTACACCACTAAACAACACTACCTAAATTCATGTGCCCAAAAGAAGTAGGTCACTTATCTTGGGACGGAGGGAGTACTACTTTCTTCGACCCTTCTTCTTCCCGACACGAGATGAAACAAAGTTATGTTTAATAGATTAATTAAATAAATATGATTTATTATTTTATTATTCGCTAGATAATTAACTCAAATAATCTCAGGTCATTTAAAATAAAATACAACTCAACTAATTAGGATGAAAATATTATAAAAATAAAAGGATAAAATAAGTGGACAGTAGACTAATATTAGTAATAAAATAGATCCACTTTAGTACTATAATGAGAATCTTATTAAATTGAATAGATTACTTTCTATGGATAAATTAAAATAAAAAGGATATTATATTTATTATAATGTGAACGGTGTACTCTCATGGGTCACGAGTAGTATTTTAATTTGACAACTTGAAGCAGCTATACATTCTTATTTCCAGAAGAAAAGATTTTTAAATACACCTTGTTGACAAAAAACATCGCTATTCTTAAATATTCTTCATATGCTTACCCTACCAAATTAACCTAAGCCAATTGCTATAATTTGTGATGTAACAGAAGACCAACTTTGGAAATGAGAATAGTATTTTTTAGAATTAGTCCACAATTTTTAGCATTTTTCACAAAACAATATTTAATTTATGTTTTTATTATTGAGGAACACATTTTTACAGCTTACAAAATGGAAATGAGAATAGTATTTTTTAGAATTAGTCCACAATTTTTAGCATTTTTCACAAAACAATATTTAATTTATGTTTTTATTATTGAGGAACACATTTTTACAGCTTACAAAATGATAAACAAAAGAGATTTCAGACAAAAATTCGCATCAATGGCGTCGTAGAAAATAAAGAAATGACGAAGTGGTATGGCACATAGAATTAGAACTACCTTTTTACAGTCAACACAAAGTTCAAATCTTTTTGGTCACAACAAAACTCGAGCATTCTCTTTATCGATCTCATTTCTCTCTCTCCTCAATTCATTCTAGCTGCATTTGTTATCCCTCATCCAAAATCCGAAAAGCGTTGCTTTCTTTCATTTCCTTTTAACTTGATTTCGACACCATCGAGATTTCAGGCCAATCGCGCTTTATTTCCTTATCACGATTCCATAAATTCGTTCGATTCCTCAGCTGGGCTTCTAAGTAAGCATCCTTTCAAAGTTCCCACCTTTCATTTATTGCGATTCATCTTACTCAGCTCACGAGGAATTGTACTATGTGCTTCTTCTTGATTTTTATTTAGTCTGATTCGTGCATCTCTTGATTTATTAGGTCAGAGAGCTTTTTATTCTAAATTTACCCAGCTGTGATGCGTTTTCATGTCGGTGTATATTGGATTCGGTTAAATTTTCTCGGGAAATTTGTGATATGGGGGTGGAGGTGATTTTGATTACTTATAAAGACTGTTTTGATTTGGTTTATTGTTTAGATAGATGAAAATAATTTTCCATCTGTCCCACTCACTTTCTATTTTGATCTGTCTCAACAAAGATGACTCTTTTCTATAAATGAAAACACTACTATATGTGTAAAATTAACTGTTCTATATATACATACATTATGTGTGTGTGTTTCACCAACTGGCTATTATGGATTACAGGCTACTCTCGTGCTCGGTGACTATTAAAAATTAAGAAGATAAAAGTAGTACCAAAAGTTGAACTGCTGTATGTGATATTTAGTTTCAGAATTTTTTGAAATTGATTACCACTTTGGATTTCCTACTCTCTGCATTCGTGCATATATATACATATCGTGTTGTGAAATATTTTTAAAGAGGCTGCGTTTAAATGGTGTTTGCTTGAATTGACTGCATGTTTGTGACAGTTAATGGGAATATACCTCAGCACTCCTAAAACAGAGAAATTATCCGAAGATGGTGAAAATGATAGACTTAGGTTTGGTCTGTCCTCCATGCAAGGATGGCGTGCTAATATGGAGGATGCTGTAAGTTGTTGGTCAACTCTAATCTCTGTACTAATTAGTAATGAATTGTACAAATATTGTTTCTTTTAAGCAAGAGAGTTTTTGTGATAGCATGTATGCAGGCACGGATGGCTCTGCAAAAATATGAATTTTCAGTTTTGACAATGCAGAAGTTAGGGGCTGTTTGCAGATTTCATCAACTATATTCATGTTTTCTGTTTTCTTTTAATTAAAAAGTATGATTGCGCTGACTGGAACTGAGTTCTGAAATCGATTTCCTGGTTCAGCTTCGTCCATATGCCACAAAGAGATAGACTTCCTAAATTGTTAATACAGTAATTCCTCTGTCCAAGAAAGTTGTGCATACATTGGTGTGGCATGGATTTTTATAAAATTAGTTAGTGTGTTTTGTAAATGGAGAAAAGGCCCCACTTAGTTGATTCTTATGTTAGTTAATGCAGATAATGGTGTGCCATGTTTGTAATTTTTGTAAATAGGTGTGCAAAAATGAGGGCAAAACAAAATAATTAGGAAATGTGTCCAAAAAGGGGAAGTTGAGAAGTTTGCACTATAGTTTGTGGTACACCTCAGAATGACAAAGTGTGTACTATTTTATAGGAAGGAGGGAGTATTGCTTTAGTGTGACTAAGGAACAATTTGCCTCAACAATGCCTTAAGAGCTGACAGTGTTTTGTCTAGCACGTGTACAATGAACTTAAAGTTGGTTCGTAAGTCATTGTTTTTTAAAGGAACACTTTGATATTTCCAAATGAACCATCTGGCGATCTGTCATTTAGTCTAGCAGCTAAGTTCTCAAAAGAAGTATTTGGTTAAGGAGGCATCTGCTTCCTGCTCGTAAAGGGATGTAAAGGGAGAAGAAAAGATGAATCAACTCCTGAGGACATATAGGAGGTTGAAAAGGTAAAATGGGAGAGTTGGGAAGATGAAGGAATACAGTGGATAACTTTTAACTTAAAGTTGTTCAGAAATATTTTTCGAAGATAGATAAGTAAGTTTTGGTTATTAATTGGAGGTGATCATGCTGAATTTTCCTTATTGTTAAACAGTGCCGTGATGTAAGTTAGTACGTATTATTTTATATGGTGAATGTCCTATTATAGCATTTTGATCTCGCGTTTGTTATTCCTAGCTAATGCACATGAACTTTATTTTAATGATTTCTATCATGTCTTGTTCTTGTAGATGTAACATTTACTAAAACCAAGCTAGTTGTCACGTAATATGATGTTGTTACTCTGTCTTTTAGCATGCTGCACTTCTGAATTTGGACGACTCCACATCATTCTTTGGTGTTTACGACGGCCATGGGGGTATGTTTAAGATTATCCTGCACATATATAATCTCTTTCGCATAATCACTTGAAATGAGTTTTTGACTTTATCATCCCTTGATTTTTCAGGCAAGGTGGTTGCTAAATTCTGTGCTAAGTTCCTGCATCATCAAGTGCTGAAGCATGAAGCATATTCAGCTGGCGATATCGGAACAGCTCTCCAGAAAGCTTTCCTCAGGTTATTTAAAACTGTTCGTTACTTCTTCGCCAGCTCTTCCAAATTTTGGTATAGGTCTCTATTATAGAAGTGGGAGCACGTAGATGGCATGGCTTGCCTCTCGCACATGTGTCTATTTACTTTCTAGATTAGGAAAGTCTTACCAGAGCATCCTCATCAGAATTCATAAACACACATACTTATAGTTAATTAGGATAAAGACTGATGATCAGAAAAATCATGATGAAAGGTATCGTAGTTTACAATTACCCAAATTTGACTCTCTTTTCAAAAGATCAACAAGAAGAGTTATGTCTAATTACGTGAAAGCAAGATACATTGTTTACACTAAAAGCTGCTGCATGTCTAACTGTATCTTTTGTTAATGCAGGATGGATGAAATGATGCGTGGACAGAGAGGCTGGAGGGAGTTGGCTGTCCTGGGAGATAAAATGAACAAGTTTAGCGGTATGATAGAGGGTCTGATATGGTCTCCGAGAAGTGGTGAAAAAAATGTCCAAGTGGACGAATGGGCATTTGAGGAGGTTCTTAAGTTGATCTTGGTGACTCAGTAACCATTTCCACTGTAACTTGGAGCTTTTGCTTAATATTTGCTTTGTACAGGGACCGCACTCTGATTTTTCAGGACCAACTTCCGGATGTACTGCTTGTGTTGCAGTCATAGGGGAGAAACAACTTGCTGTTGCCAATGCAGGTGATTCACGCTGCGTGATTTCCAGGAATGGTCAGGTACCATGTGGTGTTTTTTCATGATCTTGGTCTACTTATTAATCTTATATAACTAACACTCCCTCTGTCCCACCATAAGCGAAGTGTTTCTTTTGGGCACTGGATTTAAGAAAATGATGTTTAAAGAGTTAAATGGAGAGAGAATAAAGTAGAGAAGGAAAGAGAGAATAGAGTTGGATAGAGAATAAAGTAAGAGAGAGTATCTATGTTATATTTTGCATTAAAAGGAAATGGCTCTGTTTAGGTGGGACGTCCCAAAAAGGAATACGAGTCGCTTATGGTGGGACGGAGGGAGTACTATGTTTTCACGCTGTGGTGTTTAGAATATAGCGCACATAACATATTTTCGTTTTAAATTATGATGTTATGGCATTTTGTCAGGCATACAACTTGTCAAGAGACCATAAACCCGAACTGGAGGCTGAGAGGGAAAGAATTTTAAAAGCAGGAGGATTTATCCACGCGGGGCGTGTTAATGGCAGTTTGAATCTTTCAAGAGCTATTGGTACTGTGTGAATTTCTATTGTCATTTATTTTTTTCAATTTAATAGCTAGGAGAGTCCGGTCATCTTTACAGCTGATCATGGAAAATCTCAACATAATTTTGTGCCTAGATCCAGTAGCCTTGTATAATGCGATGATCGAATTAGCTAGATCTGTTAGTCATGAGCTGTTTTTTTGCTGTGATGTATACATAATTAGTCAGCTGGAGACGGTAGTTTTTTAGGTTTCTTACGGAAGACGATGTTTTGTTGCAGGTGATATGGAATTCAAGCAGAACAAGTTTTTGCCAGTAGAAAAGCAAATAGTTACTGCCGACCCAGATGTTAATACTGTGTGTATCTTCATCTTGTGTTGCATTGGATTTAGAGCATAATTATAACTTATTTTGTTTCTTTAGGCTTTCCTGACATCTTCTGCTTTGATAAGAACGAAGCAAGTTACACAAGTCGAACTTCAGTAAGATGAGGCTTACAACCTGTGGACAGTTTATATTAAGGCTAAAAAGGATACACCACCATATGACTATCCAATAGTAATCAGTGCTATCTATATTAAGGAAATATCAAACTTAGTTAATGTAATATTCCATGTCCGGCAGCAAAATATATCCACGAGATATGGTGTTGACATTTATTGGGAAACTTTAGGTTGATCTTCTATTTGCTGCATAATCACGAGAAAACATATGAACTATACTTACTATTATACATCACAAAGCATCTGATCGTTCATGTATTAAACCAGGTTGAACTTACAGACGAGGATGAGTTTATTGTAGTTGCCTGTGATGGCATTTGGTATGTCACCTGAATTTTTTTTATTTAACCTGCATAACTTCTCTTGAGATAGCATCCTTGGGTTGAAATAAGTTTTTTTAATTGTGTTTCGTCAGTAATGATGCATGTGTTATTGCTACATGTTTGATTCTTTTGCATATCTAGTTACAAAAGGACATCATATAATAATTTTCTGATTATTCGGTTTCCACTGCTATCTGCCTCTCAGGGATTGCCTGTCAAGCCAACAACTCGTCGAGTTTATACATGAACAGCTGCGGCATGTAAGTGTTCTTTCCTATCTCAAAGTATAGCTTCCCGTCCTAGTAGTGGTGTTAAATTTCCAGTCGATGCGTTTTGAAGGCTTTACATATTATATGTACAAGAAAAAATGTGTTGCTAATTTCTGCTGGCCACATTCTTTGAAGCGAAGCTTTTCATAATCTTGAAAACTTAAATGGAGCGAGATATCGCAAAAACTTAAAAACGATTTTTTAATTGCAATAAAATTGAAAATTCATGTGAAAATCGCCAAATGGCGTTGAAGTAGTAGTGTGAAATTCGATAATTATCCCCCATCTGTTATTACTATGATCCTCTTGTATATATCCATCTTCTCACTGTACATTGTGCAGGAGAGTAAGCTCTCGTTGGTGTGCGAAAAAGTACTAGACCGGTGCTTGGCACCTATAGCTGGAGGCGAGGGCTGCGACAACATGACCATGATACTGATCCAATTCAAGAAACCCAATCAGTCTGGGGAGCCTTCAGACAAGAAATCCCCGGCTTCTGAAGAAAAGCTACCCGAGTCATCATCCGAAGCCACCTCAGATTGAATCTTGACATAATGCCGACTCGTTCGCAGCCCTACCTGAACCAACGACACCATGTGAGGGTTTGGATGATCTCTTCGGAGGCTTGGAGCTGCAGCGAAGATGGGTGGAGCCGGTAAAAACTAAAAAGTACATGTCTTCAACGCTTCTTGCATACTTGATAGATGTGTTGAGTGAAAAATTTGTATAGGTTATTTATTTCAGTTCATGTATGAATAGCTCTAGCTTTGCTCCAACATGATATTTTGTAATTTGGTTCTCTGATAAATTTCCTTTGTGAAATGACGACACTACTTTAATACTTTTGCTTACATAGTTGTGCCTTTGAGTTTAATGGACCCAATTTAAAAGAAAAATGATTCCTAAAATTTTTTATTAATCTTGTGTGGACTGTGGAATGTCATATAAAGCATGTGCTGACCGTTTACAATAATACAAATTAGTAAATTACATTTTCACAATTATGTCATGACGAAAGAGGCTATTTTGGGTTCCATATGGTACTACTCAAAAGGATTTATATATATATTTTTTAACACCAATATTTGGTACAATTGAGTTAGGCCACATTGATACCTTCTTCACTCGCAGCTAATAGACCTTTTACATTTCAACCTTATGCAATGATTTTTGTAACTATTTTTTAATTTATGAATCATACCAAACACAATTTGATGTTGAGGCATTTTTCTCAAAATAGACCCCCTCCTACATTGAATTCATTTCAAAATACAGATCCATTTATAAATGACAATTATGTCTATGTAATTTGGTCTAGTAATAAAGCGATTAATTGATGCTCGTGGCCAAAGGTATCAGGTTCGAGCTTACCATAAAAACAGATTTTTTTATAAGCAAGATATGTTTATGAAATACTTTTGTGAGGTTTAAATGTCCAAAAAGGAAATTGTGGTCGAAAAGGGAAATAAAATAAGATGAGTGGGTCAATTTAGAATATTCCTAAAAGAAATCATACACAATGGCCATTCTATCTAAATTCCTTAACGAATTTATTCATTCTAAAAATCTCCCAACCTTCCAATTTCTTGCACAAACCTTGAATTCAATTGTATTTCTAGACAACTCATACATATGGCTATGTCTCCTACTGCAGCCCTTGCTGCTCAATTTCCCTCTTCGTCTTCATTCGTCTCGTGTAAGTCTCTGTATGTGATTTGTGCGTGAACGCGCGTAATCTATTTTGATGAGAGCCTGACAATTTCTTGTATCTACTAGATTGGGAAACGATGATTTTTGGTAGTAGTATGAGTGTATTGCGTTTGCATTTGTCTTTGTGCATCTGATTTATTGAGTTCGAGACTGAAAGAGAAAAAGTACATTTCCCCCTTTTCTCATCTGCAGGCTTTTGTAATTGACGTTTTTGAAGCATTTACTTCAGTTAGGGTTCATAGTTCCAGTCACTTGGTGGAGCCCCGATAAATTTGGTCTCTTTTTTGTTTGTGGCTGAGCAGCTGAACGATTTGTTGATAAAGTTTTGTTCAAGCATGAAACTTTGGTGGTCAATGTATTCATATGTGTGTTTGTTCCTGATTGTTTTGGTTATATTGTGTTAAAATGATAGTTGATGGAGTTATGGTCGTATAGCTAATGAATGATCCGAGGTGAACTCAAGCGTTATGAAGCTAGTGCGGTATTGTGTTATAGACATGAAGCAGGCTGAGACGCCATTGAAAGCCGTATTGCTAGATAAATTACATTTGTTTGACTCTGTAATACTACTGCCATAACTTTAGTATTCTAATTACGGGGTAGTCTATCGCAGATGTTTGTATAAGTGCTCAATGAAGATTGAAGACACTAATAAAGATTGTTGTAATTATGATAGTTTCCATTGACGCATTTGAATCGTGATACTTATGCTTGTTGATTTTGTTTTATAATCCTCGATGTTCTTTTCCCTGTCATAATTCATTAGCGTCTGGGATTTTGTGGTTCTTACTTCTTAGTGCTATATCAGTAACTCCCAAGTGGACATGCTAATCCCCTCGATGAATATGTAAGACGTGTTCGGTTTTGATTACTTACAGATGTTATCATGTGCATGATATGGCTTGATATACATTTCTTATCCTTCAAAAGCAGTATTTGGGAAGATCACAACTACTTGGAAGAGGCTTTCCCGAAAATGAATTTGGTGCCCCATGCCTTGATATAATAAATATGGAAAAAAGCTAGTCATTGTTGAATTTGCAAAATGTGGAGACAGTTAAAAGTTCCTTCTGTGATCTTTTGTGTGATAAACTTCTTATATATTATGCTTTCCCCAAGTGCAGGTAAGAGACATCCGAACTCCAATATTGTTAATTTTCCAAATTTGTTAAGTCACACTGGGAAGGTTAGAAGATCTCTAAGTGTGCATGGTTTATTTGGTGGGAAGAAGGATAACAATGACAAGGGTGATGAAGGTAACAAGGTATGTTAGTTTTGTGCTTAGTTCAGTGCACATTGCCACATCGAGTAGCTATGTTTATTGCATATTCATCTCCTATCATTATTAAAAAAGGACAATCCTTTTGCTTGTGTTTCCTGTCTAGAACTCTAGATATTTTTGAAGCTTATGTATATTTCATTTTTCCTAGTTCGTTCTCATAATCTCATTTTGACAGTGCTTTTACAATGATTTATGTAGCCAGGATTTATGGGAAATATGCAAAATTTATACGAAACAGTAAAGAAGGCGCAGATGGTTGTCCAAGTTGAGGCAGTACGAGTGCAAAAAGAACTTGCTGCGTATATTTTAATACTTGAACTTGTATATATTGTTAATTTCTCTTTCCATTAATAATATTTCAGTTCCATTGTATACTCACCGGGGGATTGCTTTCAAACTTGCAGAGCTGAATTCGATGGCTATTGTCAAGATGAGCTTATAAAGGTATATCCTCAAATTCCAGGTCTATGATACAACTGTCAATTAGTAGTTGTACAGTCTCGATAAAGTGGCACATTAAATCTTGTATGCTCCAATATTTCTATCCAAACCATTTAAAATACTTACTGAAAAAACTTTTATGTTAGTTGTAGTCTATATAACACCGATACGCCACCCTGTTGCCGTATCACGTATCGGATACGTATCCGATACCGATACGCGACGGATACACCGTCGATACGTATCCTGGGCGTATCCGCGAGCTGGGCCGTATTGGGCCGGGAAACCTCAGATTCGATACGTATCCTTCGGCGTATCCGCGAGCTGGGCCGTATTGGGCCTTCATCCTCCTCTATCTGCAAAGATATGAGGTTCTCCTCTTCGAAATCAACGTCCATCTCTGTCGAAGAACTTCGCAACTTTCAATTTACGAACTTCAATCCGATTTGGGAACAAAATTGACAGTTAATCGGATATGAAGAAGAAGAAGAAGAAGAAGAAGAAGAAGAAGAAGAAGAAAGGGGAGGCGCCGCTATTGCCTCAACTAGGGATTGAAGAAAATTGGAAATGGGAGAATGAATTGGGCAAGAAGTAGTCACGATGGAAAAGGAGTATATTTGGGGCTCATTTTTTGGGCCAATTTATTACTCCATTAACTTTGTCTAATTTTGTAACTATAAATAAATATTTTGATCAATATTATTGGTAATATGGATAAGTATAACCAAAAAATCGATGTGGTGTAATCGACCATAAAAGAAATTGACTTTAGCTTTTAATATTTTGTAATTTTATTATTTTTATTTGTATAATAACATTAGAATATCTATTTTGTAATTTATTATGCACTATTATTATTTATTAAAAAAATAGTTAAAACGTATCCGCGTATCGGGTTGTTTGGGAAAGAGCCGTATCCGCGTATCCGTATCCTTCGGATACTGATACGCGTATCCGTATCCGTGCCGCATAGGTTGTAGTAATGTATTAATCTCATAATTTCCTGATAAAATGAACGTGGTATTTCATCTCCTTGTAGACCCCCAAAGATTGTATACCTCATATAGTTTGGCTGAGTTTTTTTCTAGGCAACACTCTCTGGAAATCAACAACCTGTCCGTATTGAGATCACGGATGCTGCAATGGAGTTGGGAGCTGAGGTAATTTTGGTTCATACGATCCGTATTTCATATCTCTGTGTCATCTCATTGTCTTAAACCACTCGTATCACTTCCTCCAGTTTTACTGTGTCAATGATCATTCATTGCTGGAATATGTTTCGAATACCTTCATCCACATCTTCCCTAAACACTCAACCCTCATTGTGCAGAAACTCTCTCTTCTTGTGACGGAGGCATACAAGGATGCACACCAGAAGAGCGTTGAGGCAAGACAAGCATGAAACCAGTTCAATCAAGTGTCGTTCTTTCCTCGCCCCCGTGTTCTGTAGTGTGTTATTTATTCATTTGTTTGCCCTTATCGTGCAGGCCATGAAAGAAAGAATGAGCAATCTAGCTCAGAGCTTAGGAATGCCAGGAGGAATGCCACAGGGTTTAGGAGACAGTCTCAAGTAAAATTTGGGGATGATGGATTTAACAGAGTTTTCAATTTTGTAAACACAATAATAGTTGGTTCTACCCATTTTAATGTTATACTTGTACTCCAATATAAGGATCCTTTTCTCTTTATTGTTTCTTGTCATCATTAGGGCATGTTTGTTTGCTTCAGTTCTACCTTTGAAAAGTAATCTAATCCTTTTTTTAAATTTCAATGTTTGTTTAATTTTTTATCAATCAAAAAAGTAAGTTGAATTCTAAAAAATAAGAAAAGGAATGCAACTTTAAAAAATTCTTATACTCCAACTTTTCTTAGATATTCTTTTTTTTTCAATTTTAAGAATTTATTTACATATATAAATATTTCATCCAGAATAATGGTAATAATGATTATTAATATTATTGTTATTACTATTATTCAATAAATTATTTATTTATTTAAAAATGTTAATTTAACAGTTTAAATTATAGTTCATACTTAGTAGATAATAATAAATAATTACAATTGTAACAGTAGTATTTTTATTATTATATTTATTTGTTATTGTTATTATTATTATGTTATCTAGTAATTGAGAACCTAAGACAATAAGATGAGATGCAGATACGAAATCTTAATGTAATTATTAAAATTATTATTATTAGGTTCTCAGTTACTAATTTATTAAAAAAATTTATTATGTACAGTATCATATTATTATTTTATCAAACAAAAAAAATTCTATTTCAAATTCAAAAAATAAATTAATTGAATTTATATGTTTAATAACTTTTGAATTTATGAAGAATCACATTTCAGGAATTTTTTGACAAACAAACGAGTCGTAGTGCAAATATCAGTCACAACTAGTATTTTTTTATAAAGGGAAATTGAAAATTAATATGAAATCAATTTTATTGAAGAGCATTTTCATCCAGCCACACCACATGAAATCAACAGCTAATTAAACACGTGTAAGCAAGTCGAGTCGGTGCAGGTATAGGAGATAAACTTGCAACCATCTTATATACTAGTAGTTTATCTCCTATACCTGCACGGACTCGACTTGCTTACACGTGTTTGATTAACTTAAAAAACTTTTTATATAGTAGGACTATAACTATATGATTAATTACTTCTTCTAAAATAGTGTAGACCTCTTTTTTTTTCTCACACACAGAAGAAAATGGCAGGTTTAAATGAGAGGACAGGAGTGAATCCACGGCGGAAGTCCGACGTTGCGCGCGGCCGGGGTGCTTGATCTCGCACGTGCCAATACGATAGAAGTAGTATTATCCAAACTTATATATGTGTGTATTTAATTTGCTGCTTCAAACCATATCCATAATGCTGCTGTTCTTCTTCTTCTTCAAGTGTTTACTTTGCGTCATGCAGATAGACCGGAGTGCTTCACAGTTTTAAACGATCTAAATAATCAATTAATGTCTATTCTGTTAATTACTCCCTACTTTTTATGCATCAATTGTTATGTGAAGGTGAAGGTAAACAAATTTCATAGGTTTTCAGCTAGCCGGACTTGCACTTCAGTATTCTATGGTCTTCCAATTTGAATGATTATACATCATTATAATTTTATATATATAATATTTTAAGTATGAGTTTAAATTTCAACGTAATCATTGATAAATTATACTCCCTCCGTCCCGTGCTACTCGCACGTTTGCTTTTCGGCACGGAGATTAAGGAATGAGTGTATAGCAAAGTCAACAATTGCGGCTGTAGGTGATAATTTTTACTAAAAATTGAAAGAGTGCAAATAACTTGGGACGCCCAGAAAGGAAATAAGTGCAAGTAACACGGGACGGAGGGAGTATAAGTCATTGCTATCTCTCTAACTAAAATATTTTAATTTTAAATTAAAATAAAAAATAAATAAAAAGTTTTTTAAGTTAATTAGTTCGTCCCCGAATAGGGGTTCGGGTTTGGGTTTGGGTTCAGGTTCATTTTTACTCAGGCGAGCTTTCTCTCGTAAAGCCAAAGACGACCTAGGTGGCATACCCCTAACCACAACTCATCCGCTGATTCTTCAACATCAGTCGGTTCGGACCTCCACTTAGTTTCACCCAAGCTTCATCCTGGACCTCAATGTTTTAAAAACTGGCTCGGCAAGCGAATCGGGGAAACTACTGTCCGGATCATTTTTACTGTAGCATATATAATTTAATATATATTATATAAATATATCAAATTTATTATATAATAAAATGTAGTTTTGATCCAATTCATATATATAATTTAGTGAAAAATAAAATATTACTATTAAACTTAATTCTCAATTAAGTATAATTAAATTTTGGAAAAATATAAATATAAATTATTTAAATACTATATACTCCCTCCGTCTCATGTTACTTGTACTGTTGCTTTTCGGCTAGTCACAAACTCCTTACACTGTTTATAGTTTAAGTTAGAATTAATGCATTTAATTAATATGTTAGACTAAGTTAAGAGCTCCTTTATTAAGTGATGTCTCATTACACTTAAAATTCTAATTTAATTACACTAAAAAATCAATCCAAAATTTACGGCCTAAAATGAAAAGTGCGAGTAACATGGGACGGAGGGAATACCTAATATATTAAAATTTATATTTAATTAAATATATACATGACAATATTGAAATTTAGTGTAATAAATTACTATTAAAGTTTATTAAATAACAAATTTAATTAACATATTTAATTTACAATTAATTATAATGAATTAATCAATTTATAAAAATAATAATTAATCATTGAATGAAAATTTATTTATTGATTATAAGTATAATTAAAGTAATTGTTATGCCACAACAATTGAAGTGGTGGAGTGGTAATGGAGTTGGACTTACATACACGATGTCTATGGTTTGAATCTCATTGGACATGAATTTTTAAATAAAAGCTGAAAATTTCAAAAAACAAAACCGGTTCAACTAGTTCCCGATTCTCGGTCGAACCAACCGATTCATCCGGTTCAAAATGGCTAAATCTCTCAGCGGTTTTAAGTGGTGAACCGAACCGGACTGAGCAACGGTTCGCGACTGAACCGGTCCGACCGGCTAATCCGTTTTTTAAAACACTGCTGGTCATGGATAGATGGCCCAAGTTTGGGTCCATAGGGTTCCATTAATTTCGTCTCATTTCATTGGAAACTAATATATACAAATACAAGTGATATTTATATATCATTAATTTTTTTCATTTATTTTTCTAAACATTTCTTAAAATTCGTATTATCGAAAAATGGTATTACTAATAGTGGACGAATGGAGCATTAGATTTAAGAGGTGTTATCTTGGTTTAAATTAGTACTCATTCATCCCTAAAAATTACTCCATCTGTTCACAAAAAATGGCACATTTGTCATTTTTTGTTGTCCATGAAAAATATGGCACATTCAGATAAGGAAAGTTTTAAACAACATCTCTCTTACTTTTTCCACTTATCTCTTACTAATAATATGAATCCACATTCCACTAACATTATTTCTCTCTTACTTTTTCCCCTTCTTTCTTACATTACCAAAAATACATTAAAATCCGTGTCATTCACAAAGTGCCCTATTTTTCGTGGACGGAGGGAGTATGAATAAATGGAGTATGAATTTAAGAATTTTGGAAATCCAACTACACTACTAATAATGTGCACCCCCTTCTAATAACACTACTCTTATTATTCTTTCTATCAATCATATAGTATTAAAATACATGCCTAATTAAATGTTTACACTTTTAGGTTATGATTTATCTGGAGTATTAGATTTTAGGTTATGATTTATTTGGTTATCTCTTAAGTATAAGATAAAATGGCTAATTTATAGTAGTAAATATTTAATTATGGTTTGGTTGTCTAAATTATCTAAGATAAAGATAATTTTAGTAAAATGATTGATTAATTATATTTATATAATAAATAAAATAATTAAAATTGATTAATTTAAGTTTTAAATTATTTTATTTTATTTCTTAAAAAATCTGAATATAAGTATTAGTACTATTTTTAGAGTAATAAATTCGTTAACTATTAAAGGTCTCTTAAGATTAGAATATAAGGTGACGAAGATTTGACAAATTAATTGAAGAATAGGACTACTTTTTCCCTTATTCTGTTCCAGCGACATTTAGGAATCTCTCTCATCATTGTGATATTCACATTGTTTCTCAACTTGTTCATTCGTCAAATCATAAATTATCGTTCTTTCCAAAGCACCCTTAAAATATAATTTCAATCTTAAACAAATTCTCATCATCTGTTTTTTCAATCGCAAACAAATTCCGAATCCAGATGTACTTGGCACACTTTTTTCCATTTGATCTAAAAGTATGTACTCTTTTCGACAATATATAAGTTGGAAAAATGTTAAAATATTCTCTTGAAATATCATTGACTTCCAAAATTAATTTGGTGACGTATCTTCCCTTATGAAAGCATTCACACCCAAGCAAGCACTCTCTATCCTAAACTCTGCTTAATCAATCAATCAATCAATCAATTAATCAATCTTGACAGATGAATAAATGAGCCTCGTAAACCAGAAGCAAGCGTAGAACCCTATCGCCCCCGTTACAACGAAGAACGCGTACGACGCGATCAGCATGTATCCGAAGTAGAGCGCCCCCGACACCGGCTTCGTGATATCCAGCTTCGTGAAGAAGTAGAACACCGCGTACAGGAAGAGGTACAATGCCGATGATCCCGATGTCAGGTACGATCGCCACCACCACAGATAGTCCTCGCTGCACAGCTGGAAGTAGCAGAGCACCACCGTGATCTCCGCGCACGTCACCACGAGGATCACCAGCACGATCAGGAGGAACCCGAAGATGTAGTAGAACTGGTTCAGCCAGATGGAGGTCAGAATGAAGAACAGCTCGATGAACACCGCCCCGAACGGCAGGATGCCCCCTATCAGGATCGAGAAGATCGGGTTCATGTACCATGCCTGCTCTGGGATCTGCCTCGGGATCTTGTTCGTCTTCACAGGGTCCTCCATCGCTGCTTTCTTGAACCCAATGTGGCTCCCTAGGAAGACGAGTGGGACAGAGATGCCGAACCAGAGGAACACGAGGGCGAACATCGTCCCAAATGGGACAGCCCCTGAAGACTTCTCGCCCCAGATGAGGGCGTTGAGGACGAAGAAGAGGGCAAACGCCGTGGCAGGGAAGAGGACCGCTGTGTTCATGGCTATCCTCTTCCACTCGGTCCCTTTGAACAACTTATAGAGACGGGCTGCAGCGTAGCCGGCGAAAATCCCCATGAATGCCCAGAGCAGTAGCATGGCTGTCATGAGGCCGCCTCGGTTTGAAGGGGAGAGGAATCCGAGGACAGCGAAGATCATGGTGACGAGGACCATTCCGAGAAACTGCACCCCTGTTCCAACGTACACACAGAGGAGATCAGAGTTGCTTGGGGGCCTGAACACGTCCGCGTGGACCAGTTTCCATCCGGTTTCTTCCTGGGCCTCCTCATGGGTCTCGAGCTCATTATACCGGGAGATGTCTCGATAGAGTGTTCTCAGCATTATCATCGCAACCATACCAGAGAGGAAGAAGACAATCATCAGAGAATTCACTATGGAGAACCAATGGATTTGATCATCGGCCATTAGGAGATATGTGTCCCATCTCGATGCCCATTTCACGTTGCTCTCCTGTGTTGCAGCCATATGGTTACCATGCATAGTTTTTCCTTAAAGATTGATCAGCTAAACAAAGAGCGTTATACATGTTTATCCAGAATCATATACTAAGCTCATTACCTGAAATGTGACATCATAAGTGAATATCACTTCTTGCTTATCTTCGACCTCTTGTGGCGAGCTTGAAGAGGTTACTATATGTTGGGCATGTGGATCACATGTCGTTAGCCGTGTGTTTCCCGTCCATTTTCCTTCATATTCGTGCTTGACACTGAAGAATGAGGTACAGGGTTTCAAAAAACAAAGAAACAACTGGACGCAAAAATGAAGAGAAAATGAAGCATACTCTTTAAGAAACTACCTAAATGGTGTGACTTCAAAGCCGACAATCCTTGATGTGTAGGTTTGCGGATCCTTGTGATACTTGACGACGAAGTTCAAGTGGTTGTGGAGAAAAAACTTTTCTTCCTTGTTCTGCAGAAGAAAACATGAGTTTTAAGAAGATAACTTGTGCAGAAATAACCGCATGCAGTTTCCAAAATGACGAGTCAACTTACGCCTGCATATTGCCCTTTCAGCCCGACGTGGAAACCCAGCTGGTAGATCGGAGGACCTTCTTGCTCCAATCTTGGAATCGGTACAACCAAAGGAAGATTATCCAAGATCCTGCAGCACATAGCGGTAGAACTATCACGAAAGAGACAAATTTAAACGAAACTCTACTTTTTAACATAATTAGAGAAATTCGTTCCTGTCGCTTGCAATAAATATATGTTCTACATACATGTTGACCCGGTATTCATCTTCGATTTTTTCTTTGAATGCTTTTGCAGTCTTGGCATCGAGCACCACTTGACAAAGAACGTTGCACAACTGTGGCTCCCTCATCCGAAACTGTAGCGTGACCATGCAACAACAGAAGGTTAAGGAATGAGAAAAGGCCAAATAGGCAATAAGCGAAAAAAATAATTACACGAACCACATAAGGGGAGTTCTCGATGCGATCTCCACGAAGGACTTCTCCAAGATTCTCTCTACTGTCGATTATAGTATTTGGCCGGCAGTAAGGGATAGAATAGTACAAATAAGGAAGCTGAGTCTTTATAGACGTCAATTTGTTCACTTTCACGCTCAATGGATCTCCCTGCAAGAAATTAAGCGAGAGAGGAAAAAAATGTAACACATTCAAACCAGAGAATAATATGATTCAAGAAAGAGATTTTCTTATTTATAACAGTACAAGCTGAAAACCTAATATCTTAAGTAAAAGTTGATTATATCTCTATTAAGCAAGGGCATTCATTAGCCTACATATGTATGATGAATAAATTTTTTTTGAGCTATATCCATAGATGAATGAACTCCAATGCCTAAGTTTATCATACAAAATGTTAGTACTAGTGTGGATTTTAGCTAGCTTTTATATTCTTGATAGCAGAGTGGCATATCGCATATTATGTTTACGACCAAAAATATGATATCCCCAGGCACTAAATCTCCAACAACAGCTATGATCACACTCAAGAAGCAATATGTTTTTTTCTACACGAATCACTCTTTCTTCATGGTGCCAATTAACTCCCATCTTCCTTGATATTAGGTAGATTCAGAAAAGCAGAAAAAAGTAAGAATTTTCTCACTTGATGAAATTTCTAATATAATCTCTCCATGACCTCATGATCAAAGCCCCTAATTACAGGACTGTATAGACTAGCTGCCTACATACAAGTTCCAAAGATGCATGACTCGAATACAATTTGAGTAGGTCACGCGTAAACATATGTAAACCAACACTTTGTCAATAGCGCACACACCTCTACATTGCCTTTTATAGCAACAAACTCTCAGATTCTTAAGCTTATCAAGAGCAAAGCACTGTAAAATCGATTAATTGCTTATCCATACCACGAAAACAGAATGCATAATGCACATTCTACACAATACAAAATTGGTATCAATCAGTATCAGATAAACTTCCGCGCAATGAAAATTCAATAAGTCACTCATCAAAAACTGAACTCAGGATTCACTCATTTCAAATTACCAATCGCAAAAAACAAGAGAAAAACACAGAGAAGCGGATAAAGTGATTGAAATCTCAGATCATTTTAACAGAATGAAATAAAAATTGATGATCAGCCATGAATAATTCCTCAACAATAAGCAAATAGATGATACAATAATCGAATTCCTGATTACCAGCTCGGAAAAAGAAATTAAAATTAGGAAGACCTTTTCGAAGTCTTCAGGAGCAACACCGGGAAGATAGAAACACCGGGCATCATCGGAGAAGAGAAGAATGCAGATGAGTGTGGTGATTAGAAGTGAGCGAATTGAATTGAGAGCTCTTTCCATTGTGAGATCGAGCAATCCAGATCTCCTGAGAGAGGAGATGTTATTTATGCGAAGAATTAATGTCGGTTGCTCAGGTTGGTTAGTTGCACTATCACTTGCTTAAAAATAAATAAAGCTGCATGATTTAGATTTTATGTATCTAATTCATATTTAGATTATAGTATTACAGCCGAGGACAAACTACTCCCCTTTTTAAATAAGTCATCACAAATATATGAGAAGGTTTGTAGAAGATCAAAATGAATGCCATGGAATAATAAGACTTATTTAGTCGCAACATAGATTAATTAACACATTAAATTGAATATCCATAACCATAATATACTTTCCTTAAAGGCAGATTGGATTTTTTTAAAAATAAAAATCATTCAAAAAAGAAATTATACAATAAACTTTCTGTTGGCAATTGAAACATAAAAATGAATATAATAATATCCCACACCGGTGTACACAAAGAGCTTAATCCACTATATAAATCTCATGAGCCTCTCCTCTTATCACCAATTGGTTTTAAGATGGAACCCATGGATTTCTATCCCTTTCGAATATGCCTATATGGTTGGTGATAATATTTAATATAAAAAAGTTAATCAACGAATTAAAAAGAAATACATTAATAAACGAGACAGTAAAATATGAATATTCTGACAATAAATATGTAGACATCCAAAAAAGGAGAATAAAGTGACAGTACTTATTGAAGTTTGTTCTGAATTAAAGATTGTTTCAGGTGCAGCTGCAAGTGGTAACCTACTTATAAAACAATTCTTATGGGTGATATGGAGTGCCAATTATTTACAACCAAATTGTCTGTTCTGTTCTGTTCTGTTCTTACACTTGTAAGCCCATTATATCCAAATCTTGAGCCCTAAGGGTGTCCACTATAAGGTGGACACGCCCAATAGCCCCGCCCCAGTTTTTTGTCCATAGCCCCAATTTTTTGTCCATAGCCCCAAAATTTTATTTCCGCCACTATAGTGGACAACTCCAATAGCCCCAAAATTTTATAATCAACTTTCATTTTATAATATATCAAGTAATTATTAACAAATTTATCGGGCTCTAATTAGTGGATTAAGAAAGGCCGACTATACGAATTAAAAATAAAAATAAAAATAAAAATAAAAATACAAATACAATACAAATTAAAATTAGAATTACACACTAAATTTAAATTAAAATTAAAATCACACACTACATTGAATCTAATACAAATTACTACCAAGTTTACACAACGCCACCACCTCCCCTACGTGCCCACACTTCTTCAATCAAATCGGCCTGCAGTGTGTTATGTGATGTGGTCCTGCGCATATCAGCGAAGTGTTGGATCAAATATTCATTGCTCCGTGGTACGCCCATCTGGATCGGCGCGGAGGCGACACCGTGACTTGTGCTTGCACCATCTTCCGGCGCCCATCGCTCTGCCGCAAATCCTTCATCTTCTATGATCATATTATGCAATATGATACAGGCTAACATAATATTTGCGACATCATCTTCGGGCCGCTACATCCTGTTGCACCTGTTGAATCAGAGCATTCCAGTTGTCTCTCCACAAATTGTTCATTTCCGACCTCAAATTGTAGTGAGAGAAATTTGTATAGATGTTGTGTTTGAATGGTGTGAAAATAATGAATGGAGTGGGGTGTATTTATAGGTGAATTGAAATGTAAAAAAAAAAAAAAAAAATCGCGCGCAATAGCCGCGGCTTCATCCTCGTGCCACTATAGGCGCGACTATAGCTCCATCGCCGCGTCCTCGCCCCGCACGCGGCTATCCCGCGTCCGCCGCCTCCCTCCCCCCTCGCCGCGTCCACCTCCGGGGCGGACAACTCCGCCACTATAAGGCGCCCCGCTTCCGCCCCAAACGCGGCTATAGCCGCGGGCGCCAATCAAAGTGGTAGAGCAGCTGAGCTATAGCCTGCTCCACACTAGCTAGCCAAACATTCTTCTTCCTAAACCAAACGGTAAGTAATGGAAATCACCATCCTCATTCTCGAATCTCTCGGGCTCAAACTCTTCTGGATCTTTCCAAAGCCTGGGATCCCTATGCATCGCCCATACGTTCACCTATCACCCTTATTTTATTAGGTATCGCGTATCCATTAACTTGGCATGTCTCCCTCGAAGCTCTAGGCAACAATGGAACTGGAGGGTGTAGCCTCAAACTCTCTTTTATCACTTGTTTTACATATCTCAACTCATCATATTGTTCTATGATGGGGTACGAACTAAACAAGCCCAACAGCAGTGACGGCCCATCAGCCCAAAGCCCAAGGAAGAGTATGAGTTCGGCATTACCAAAGAGTTCGGAGGAGTTCGGCATTACCAAAGAGTTCGGCCTCAGCCTACAGCTCGGTAAAAGCCAACCAATCAAGCTCTGCTCTCAGGTCGGCATCAAGCTCTACTCTCAGATCGGCAACCAAAGCAGTTCGGTCTCAGTATTCGACCGAACAAGGAGTTAGTGGACCCATGCAGGATTTCCACAACTTCCAACACACCCACTACCACGTGGCGTCAACTCAGGCCACGATCTTAGGCCATGACCTACACGACCTCCACGACCTAGAGTGATGATGTAAGCCACGATCTTAGTTCAATGTATAAATAGAACTTAGATCTGATAGAAAAGGGTTAGAATCTCTCTAGAGAAATAATCATATAGCAAGTCTGTGTTGTAAGCTGTAATTCGCAGATCAAGCAATACAAACCTGCCCCCATTTCTCCCCGTGGACGTAGATTTACCTCAGTAAATCGAACCACGTAAAATTCTCTGTGTCGTAATTTATTTTTACGAGCATTTATCATCATCAAAAATTCGCGGAATCATCACTGGCGCCGTCTGTGGGAAGCAGAGAACAAAATTTGTGATAAAGCGAATTTTTGATCCACTTTTTTCAACCCAAAAAATGCATACCAGATCGCAGAGTACCCGTATTCCTGCCCGTGAGAACCAGGAGGAAGCCAATCCATCCCATAGGTCGGGAAAACAGCCTAGGGATAAATCCACCACCAGTTCTCATGGTGGAGGAACAAGCCGCTCCAAAAGCCGTCACACCGAGTCTTCCCAGCAGCCCGATTTGAACGAGGCTGTCAAGCTGTTTTTGGCGGAAAAGCAGGAGGAATTCTTAACCTTCCTGCAAAAAAGCCAAAAGCAGCCGGGGACAAAAACGGCGGATTCTCCCTCTCCCTCCATACGAGATAGTCACTACCGCAGTAGTGTCATGTCTTCCAGAAGAAAGAATCCTCGGTACCGGAATCACAGGAGAACTCCATCTCCTCCATACCGAAGAAATGTCGGGTTCGCCATGTACGGAGCATTGAGGACTCCGTTCTCGGACGATATTACCCGAACTCCCCTTCCACAGAACTACCGAACTCCGTCGATAACCTATGACGGACTCGTGGATCCTCATGACTTCCTGGGACGCTATCAGTATAACATGGCGAACCAGGGTCTCAACGAGGTCCACATGTGCAAGCTGTTTCCCGAGCTGCTAATCGGGAACGCAAGAAGGTGGTTCGATAGCCTCCCTCAAGGCAGCATTAGATCCTACCGAGATCTAATGGATGCTTTCCACAGGAGGTTCTTTCAGAAAGCGGAAGCCAGAAGCACTTCGGCTCAGCTGCTTTCTATACGTCAAGGTCGCGACGAAAAGATCAGCGACTTCCTGACGAGATTCCATAAGGAATGCCTACAGGTAGATAATCTCAATGATCTACTTGTCATTTCGGCATTCCAAAATGGAATCCTGCCCGGAGCTCTCTACAGAAAGCTCGTGGAGTGCGGTCCGCAAACAGCTCAAGAGATGTGGGACATTGCGGACAAGTTTTCTCGTGCCGATGAGGCAGACCGTCGAAAACGGTCTTTAGACAGCTCATCTAGAGAAGACAAAAAGAAGCCCGGTCATAGCGATCAGAGGCATCCTCGCCGAACACCTTCTCCACTAAAGGAGAGATAGCGGTCATCCGAGGTGATCGAAAAAGAGCAAGTGTGTTCGCAGATTGCGCTTAAAAGTGCCGAGCAATCAGTTCGGCACCATCAAGCATAGCCATCACAGCAGCCGGAATCAGAGGCCGGCGAAATGACCGAAGTCACACCGGAGCCGAACTCGATGGTGTACGGCACTGAAGCCGTGATTCCGGTTGAGATCGGCATATCCAGTCCCCGAACTCAATTTCTCCTCAGAAATGAATGGTGACGGACTAAGAGCCGAACTACATCTGGCCGAAGAAAGAAGAGAATTGGCCTGCATAAAAGCAGCCAAGTACAAGGAGCAAGTAGCCCGGTATTATAACCAAAGGGTAAAAAAAAGCTGCAATTTCAAGTGGGAGATCTCATCTTGAGAAACAACGAAGTAAGCCGAGCAGAAAAGCTGGGCGAACTCGAACCCACATGGGAAGTTCCATATCGGGTGTCAGAAGTCCTCGGCAAAGGGTCTTACAAATTGACTCACGTGTCAAGAGCACAAGTACCCCGAACATGGTACGTTTCCAACCTCAAAAAGTTCCATTTGTAAGAGACAGTCCGGTCAATGTGCTTTCTTTGGTTTGCTTGGTTTTTGTTCGTCTCTATGTGCTTTTTATTTGTCTATATGCGTCTTGTCTGTCTATGTGCGTGTCGTCTCTTACAAATGTTACTGAGGTATCTTGTTCTTCGAAGGCTGATCCCCTTCTTAGAACATATACAAGCTAAACGATTGTGCGTCAAAGCTTCTAAAGAGGATACAAGACCACAATTCAGCTTAAACAAGCGGTTCGTCCGAAACGAGCTGCAACAAGCCCACGATTGTGCGTCAAAGCTTCTAAAGAGGATACAAGACCACAATTCAGCTTAAACAAGCAGTTCGTCTGAAACGAGCTGCAACAAGCCCACGATTGTGTGTCAAAGCTTCTAAAGAGGATACAAGACCACAATTCTGCTTAAGAATCAAGCACTTCGTCTGAAACGAACTGCAACAAAAGTCCGGTTCTCGCGATAAAACTTGCCTGAATTAGGACAAGGGAAAGTCCAATCCACGCGATAAAACTCGCCGAATTAGGACGACCAAGTTCGGTCAAAGCAGTTTACCTCATAAGACCGAGGACGACCATGTCTAGTCAAAGAGGTTTACTGCATAAGACCACTTCGGTTAACTGGGAAAGTCCGATCCACGCGATAAAACTCGCCGAATTAGGACAAGGGAAAGTTCGATCCCGGCGACGAAAATCGCCAAATTAGAACACAAAGACGAGTCCGGTCAAAAGATGTTTATTTCATCAGACCAAAGACGAGTCCGGTCAAAGATGTTTATTTCATCAGACCAAAGACGAGTCCGGTCAAAGATGTTTATTTCATCAGACCAAAGACGAGTCCGGTCAAAGATGTTTATTTCATCAGACCAAAGACGAGTCCGGTCAAAGATGTTTATTTCATCAGACCAAAGACGAGTCCGGTCAAAGATGTTTATTTCATCAGACCAAAGACAAGTCCGGTCAAAGAAGTTTACTTCATAAGACCGAGGACAAGTACGATGAAATTTTTTCGCTAAGCTGTAAATACACAGTGTTAGAAGCGAAAACAAAAACAAAATTTCATTTTCAAATCTTGTTCGGCACACAACTCCGCTACCCTACAAAATGGCGTTACGCTATTACAAAGGACTATTCTACTGTCCAGGGTTGCTGAAGTTAAGCCACCTATCTGCAAAATCCTCTGGAAGCCGATTTCGGTTGTTCCGAGCAGATGAAGAATAAGCAGGTCGACGAGATGCTATCCTCGACCCAACGCCTCTTCCCCGAGCTCGAGAAGTCCTAACACCTCGGCAATGAAGAGTCTCTGCAATAAGCATCTGCTGATCTTGCTCGCTCATAGTCACAACTCCTCGGCGAATTTCAGTCCGTCCCTGTCTTGACGATTCCGGTTGCTCCTGAGCCCGTTCTCGTCTTGACGTTTCCGGCTGTTCCGGAGTTCGTTGTTGGCTGGGAGTAGGATTTTGAACAAGGGAACCAGAGGTTTGATCTGGAGTGCGAGCATCTGTTGGCGCGATATGCCGAAGGAATCTTTCTATGGAGGGGCGCCGAGAAAGAACAATGTTGTACCGAGAAGCCCAGCGCCGCAATGATGTCACGACTTGTTGGCAAGCCGAGCTCTCCAGCGCATTGTTCCTCCGGAGTACATTATATTCCTCCCACAGTTCGTCAACTCGACTCTGAGCATCTGATATGGTCATTCCCCCGCGCACACGGATGTAATCCTCGTACGCAGTCCTCTCAGCAATGGTCGTATTCAGCTCGGCCTCCAGATCATTCTTATCGGACTCTAAGTCCTTATTATCGGCCTCCAGCTTCACTAAACGAGCCAGAAGCTCGTCATTCTTCGTCTGATCGGCTATAGCTCTTTTCTCAGCTTCGTCTAAAGCCGAAGAGTACAGCCGTTTCCAGTGAAGTATCTCCAGCTCCTTGAGAGTTAAGAATACAAAGCAGCTACGTCAGTTCGGCATTTCAGCTTACCGAGCAGGTAGTAAACCACAACAGGAGTAAGAGAGTACGAAAGGCTAAACGAAGACACGAGAGCAGAAAGAAGAATTTTTTCATTCATAAGAAAAAAAATTTTTCTATACAAGGAGGGCTTCAAGGCCATTTTACATAAAGGAAGAAACTAAACTAAGAGAAGGGAGACGAAATCATACTTCGCTAGCTTCGTCTCCGCCTTCTCGGTGAGGTTCAGCTTCCTTCTCCTTATCTGCTTCAGCTTCAGCCTCTGCCTCCTTGCTCTCCCCAGCCTGCTCGGCGCCACCGTAGCCGATCTGCTGCGCCTCCTGATCGGCTTCCTTCTCCGGATGCCCGGCTCGCTCGACTTCGGCCTCCCGCTCCAGCGGCTCGGCCTCACCCTCTCCGTTGTAAGTCGAAGCGGGTGAAACGGGTCCCACGGAGGCAAAGATAGCCTCCAGGTTCTCGTCCCGATCAGCTCGACAACTCCGGACTCGGTCTGCAGAAAGCAGGACCGAAGATGAAGCGAGCTCCTCAAGGAGCGGCAGATTCTGAAGCCGAGCTGCTATCTCTCGGCTGTACAGAGGCAGTACGACATCGGCCCCCTGCTCGCCCTTATCGGCAATTAGCCTTACCAGACTACCGACAAAAGCCGAGAACTGGCTACTCAAAAAGAGTTTCTCCGTGTAGACGAAATCATACTTCGCTAGCTTCGTCTCCGCCTTCTCGGTGAGGTTCAGCTTCCTTCTCCTTATCTGCTTCAGCTTCAGCCTCTGCCTCCTTGCTCTCCCCAGCCTGCTCGGCGCCACCGTAGCCGATCTGCTGCGCCTCCTGATCGGCTTCCTTCTCCGGATGCCCGGCTCGCTCGACTTCGGCCTCCCGCTCCAGCGGCTCGGCCTCACCCTCTCCGTTGTAAGTCGAAGCGGGTGAAACGGGTCCCACGGAGGCAAAGATAGCCTCCAGGTTCTCGTCCCGATCAGCTCGACAACTCCGGACTCGGTCTGCAGAAAGCAGGACCGAAGATGAAGCGAGCTCCTCAAGGAGCGGCAGATTCTGAAGCCGAGCTGCTATCTCTCGGCTGTACAGAGGCAGTACGACATCGGCCCCCTGCTCGCCCTTATCGGCAATTAGCCTTACCAGACTACCGACAAAAGCCGAGAACTGGCTACTCAAAAAGAGTTTCTCCGTGTAAACACGGAGAGCCTCCCCCTGGGCAACCACGGCGGCAGCATCACTCCGTTTCGTCTGCTCTCGCTGGATGACGAGCTGGTTTTTGGCAAACTGAGCTTCATCCTGGGCCGAAATCCTAGCAGATCTGGCTTTCTCAAAGTTTGCCTCGGCCTGCTCAGCCCGGTGACAAGCAGCCGCCAATTTCCTCTGCATCTCAGCATAGTCGTTGGACGCTTTGGAGAGTTCGACGGCGACGAGCTTGGAGAGCATATCGTTCCTCTGAAAATGGACAAGGAAAAAAGTCAACAGAGGGCACCAAAAATACAGGACAGAAGCCAAGCCAAAGAATCAAGAAGACAATTCACCTCGGCGAAGTCCGTGGGCCATAAAAATGGCTCACAGATATGCTCCGAAGGAGGCGCCAAGACCACATCTTTCTCTGGCGCTCTCGGGGGCTTCTGGGTCCTCCCCTTCCTACTTGCCGAAGTCGACTCCGGCTTCTTTGGACCCGAAGAGGTCTTTTGCCTCTTCGGATTCTTCTCGGCATCAGGCGCCGAGCTGGTAGCCTTCTCTTTCTCCGGCTCCTCAAGCTCGGAGGACTTTCGGATAGCCTTATTCAGCATGAACACTGCCAAAAAGCAAGAAAACAAGGTTAGTTTTCTTCGTTAAAGCAGTAGAGCATAAAGATAAAGAGAAATCCTCACCCTCGGCCTCTTCGTCCGAAGACGAGATATTGAACACGAGGTCGCCCTTGACGAGCTCAGTTTCCGAATACTGTTTCCTAATCATAGGAATCTTATTGAGCTCGCCCTCGAGCTCGGCCAACGGTTCTAACCGAGGATGGGGAATCACGGACTTCGGCCTTCTCCAAGGAAAGCCCGGAGCCGAAGTCCTATTATAAAAAAAGAAACGGTTTTGCCATTTCGGCCACTTGGTTCGGCAGAAGGCCCTAAAAGGCTGTAAGGGGATCAAGTAGAACCAAGATCCCTTCCTTTTAAACTGGAAAAAATTAAGGATTGCCCTCAGAGACAGATCCTTATCTAGCCTACGCAGTTCGGCAGCAAAAGCCGATAAGTGCCTCCAAGAGTTCGGAGTCACCTGACCTAAAGGGAGTTGAAAAAAATCAAGAAGCTCTACAAAAGGTGGGGGAAGAGGAAAACGAAGCCCGCATTCTAAGCAGGCTTCGTAAACGGTGGCATAACCCTCCGGCGGGTCGTTAGCCCTATGATCATCGTCGGGAACCACCGCCTTCCCCCCAGGTAAAAAATATTTCTCGTGAAGGGATATCACAGTATCCTTACTCAAGATACTGTGAAAATACTCTACGGTCTTCTCCCCGGATTCTTTCCGGCTAGAAGACCCCTTATCCCCTTTCCTACCGCTACCCGACACCGAAGAAGAAGAAGAAGACATTTTTCTTACTTTTTGAAAGTGAAGAAAGTCTGAAGAAGCTCTTGAAAGCGGAAGAAAATTTCTCGAGAAAGAGAGAGTATAGAAGACGCAACAGCAAAGGTGTTCAAATGAGGAAGAAAGAGCATATTTATCAGATTCGGCGAAGATTTCAAAATCGTCGCACCGTTTCGAATCCCACCTTTTCAGGATTCAACGGCCGGATTTTACTGTCGCATTTAATGCAGTCACATGCAAGGCACGTCCCCTGACGTCAGCCTCCCCCGTACCTTTATCCAGAATGCCGAAGTGACTCGCTTCGCCGAAGTGATTCACTTCGTCTTTCGGGGGGGGGGTAGTGATGGGGTACGAACTAAACAAGCCCAACAGCAGTGACGGCCCATCAGCCCAAAGCCCAAGGAAGAGTATGAGTTCGGCATTACCAAAGAGTTCGGAGGAGTTCGGCATTACCAAAGAGTTCGGCCTCAGCCTACAGCTCGGTAAAAGCCAACCAATCAAGCTCTGCTCTCAGGTCGGCATCAAGCTCTACTCTCAGATCGGCAACCAAAGCAGTTCGGTCTCAGTATTCGACCGAACAAGGAGTTAGTGGACCCATGCAGGATTTCCACAACTTCCAACACACCCACTACCACGTGGCGTCAACTCAGGCCACGATCTTAGGCCATGACCTACACGACCTCCACGACCTAGAGTGATGATGTAAGCCACGATCTTAGTTCAATGTATAAATAGAACTTAGATCTGATAGAAAAGGGTTAGAATCTCTCTAGAGAAATAATCATATAGCAAGTCTGTGTTGTAAGCTGTAATTCGCAGATCAAGCAATACAAACCTGCCCCCATTTCTCCCCGTGGACGTAGATTTACCTCAGTAAATCGAACCACGTAAAATTCTCTGTGTCGTAATTTATTTTTACGAGCATTTATCATCATCAAAAATTCGCGGAATCATCATTCTATATTATTAGTAGCGATGCCTTCTATAACACAGCTTTGATGTTGTCATTGTCAATAGGAAACTTGAGCTCCTCTCCTTCCTTCATCCTCAGCAGAACATCAATTAAATCTTCACCTCCGTACTCACCATTCCCCAATCTCCGGCCGGAATTAATATCTCCCGCCATCTTTGCTAGATTCGACTTATGCTCATCAATAAGGTCATCTAAAATAAAATCCAGCTTGCGCCGCATCATCTTCACCCTCATCTTCGTCCAGCTCAGCGCGCTCACGATCCTCGAATTGGGGAAAAATCCGCAATCTCAAACCCTCCCGCCATCTTCAAACTCTCCGTCATCACCTTAATCAGAGTTCCTTTATCCTTGCACAGGCCACCGAACGCAGCGCGACAAGTGATGGAGCTCGTGAAGGAGAAGATCTTCTCGGTCAAATTCACGAGGTTTCCGGAAGATTCACGCCCACACGCAAGGCCTCGTCGGATCTATTCGATTGGAACGATCACACCATTCTAGGGCTGAGGAGTTCGTTGATGCAGATCTTCCTCGTCTGGCGCCAGTAGTCGCCGTAGGGGCTGAAGGCGATGTCGATGTAGTTGTACCACATGATCTCCAAGGCCACGCCCTGCGGTCTATTGGCGACGCAGGGGTCCTGATCTTTGAGAATTTGCTTCGCGATCTCAGGCGAAGAGACGACGACGGGGTCGGTCTCCCCGAGCTTGAGGTGCATTATAGGGCCGTAGTGTTCGGATAAGTCTGTGAATCAGCGGAAGGGAGGGGAGCTTATGAGGTGAAGTGTTGGAAAAACAAATCATAAATGACCGCCCTCATTTATTACGGTAGAAGTTCCTAGACAACCGCCCATATTCATTGTGTGTTTAGTCCCTAGTTTGATGTAGTTCCAATGTACATTTAATTGTTGTACACCAAGGGACTCAAATCTCCCTATAAATACTAGGGAGATGAACATTTCAAATGAATAAGAAAAAACCATACAAAACATATATCTTCCTACTTTCTACTCTCAATATGTCTTACCATCTTATCTATACCTCTCTCGATTACCATCTTTAAGATGGTATCAGAGCAGGGAATTTCAATTTGGGGACTCAGAGCAATGTCATCATAGTCCCATACCCTTCTCGGCCTTTCCTTCATTATCCCTGCAATAACAAAACCAAAACCAAAGATGTCAGATTCGGACACAGAAAATACTAAACCAATCCCAACAGAAACCATGGCAGATTTTGCAGCACAATTTGCCGAATTCATGAAATTCATGAATAAAACAGGAAACAAGTCCGAAAGCTCCACAAAACAGCCGCAACCGCAACTGGAGTCATTAGGAGAGATCAACCTGAAAACCAAACTCAATGGGGATAATTATCCCCTTTGGGCCAATTTGATGGAGAGAGCAATAGGGGGAAGGGGCTGACGTCTCACATCTCTGGAGGTTCAGACCCCCCTCCATCCGACGACCCCGGCTACTCGAAATGGCAGCAACGGGATCACTGCTGTTTCAATTGGATTATCAGCAATCTCGAAACCAACCTTGTAAACGAAGTATCCCAATACAAGACAGCCAAAGACTTGTGGGAAGGTCTGGCTATCACATATGGGAGTGGAGCAGATCCATTCCAAGTTCATGACCTACACAGACAAGCCATGTCAATGAAGCAAGGAGAGATGACTTTGGAAGCCCTTTGGAATAAATTCCAAGATCTATGGATTTCAATTGATGCCAGAGACCCCAACCCCATGGACAGCCCCAAAAGCATCGACAAATACAACAAACACATTCAACAGCATAGATTATATCAATTCGTTTGGGCCCTAGATGAAAGGTACGATAAGATCAGACGAGAAATTCTAAATCAGGATCCCTTACCAACCGTCCGAAAAGCTTACGGAATGGTGAGAAGAGAAGCGGTCAATGACAAGGTGCTCAAACAAGAAGCTGTCCAATCTGACCAATCGGGAATTGCCACCGGACTTGGAGCGTTCAACCGAAGCCGACCATTCCATCCACCGGCAACCAAATTCAGCACGAATCGAAAGACAGAAGAAGATAAGAGCAAGTTAACTTGCTCACACTGTGGAGGAAAACGTCACACTCAGGAGACGTGTTTTCATCTCCACGGGTACCCCGATTGGTGGCAAGAGACGAAACATACACGGAGTGGGAAACGCGGCGGTGGCAGTAGCGGTGGAAGGGCAGCAGCGGCGGTTGCGGGCGGTGACAGAGTCACCTACGCCGACGGAGCGACGGGCAGCGTCTGCAACAACTCCATGCCGCCACCTCCTCCACCTCCACACCTCCTCAACGGCGGCGGCGGAACCAGCGAAAACCCCACCGACAGCACACCTCGTTCACTCAACACAGCCAAAGTGTCGATTGCTACCACCAAAAATTGGACACAAGGTAAAAACGAGGGTTCGACGGAGAGGGAGAGCAGAGTGTGTAACCGGGGAGGAAGCGGGGATCCGGTCGAAGCAGCCGCCTCAGATGAGGCGGCTAGAGTTAAGGAGGAAACCACAAGAAGGCGTCTAGGGCTGAATCGAAGAGGGGGGGATATTTTACCTCTTTTCCTTTTTTGCACAAAAGCCCCCCCAGTCCGGTCCTATACCGAAACAAACCCCACCCAAAAAATGCCTCCCACAATAACCCCCAGTCAAACCTTTTATCTCACAATAAGCCCCAATTGACCAAGAAATTGCAAAATACACCCAAATCTGTCCCAAATTCCAGAACGGCACCTCAGACTTTTGAAAAATCCGAAAAAACACCCCTAAATCTCAATTTCGAATTCCAGCCTTCCATTTCATGCTCAAACTCATACCAAGCTCTAGCGTACTCATCATCCTCAAGCTTAGGACCCAAAGACTACCACTGGATTTTTGACTGTGGGGCAACCGACACAATGTCTTTTGATGCCTCGGATTTCCTCAACATTTCCCAATCCACAAAAAATTATGTTCAAACAGCTAGTGGGGAATTAGCACAAGTAGAGGGGGCGGGAACTATCACTATTTCACCAACCCTTTGCCTCTCAAACTGTCTTTATGTTCCTTCTTTGTCCCATAAGCTTTTGTCTGTGAGTCATGTTACAAAAGACCTCAACTGCAAATTACTAATGCAGCCTCGTTTTTGCATGTTACAGGATATCAAGACGGGGATGATAGTTGGGCGTGGCACTGAGCGACATGGACTGTACTACGTGGATGAGATAGCCCAACGGGGTACTGCAATGCTAACTCACGGGCTAAAAGAAAGACAAATTTGGCTCTTGCATCGCCGGTTAGGACACCCATCTATAGGATATCTCCATCTACTCTTTTCCGAGTTAGTTTCTTCTTCGCATGTTTTGAATTGTGAAACCTGTGTTTTGGCAAAAAGTCATAGACATTCCTTCAAATTGAACAATACTAGGGAAAAATCCCCATTTGCTTTGGTTCACTCTGATGTGTGGGGTCCAGCCCCGGTTACTGGGGGACAAGGTTTTCGATATTTTCTGTTGTTTATTGATGATTTTTCTCGGATGACCTGGATTTATTTTTTGAAAACAAAATCCGAAGTCTTTGAAAAATTTACTGAGTTCTACAGTCTCGTTCAAACTCAATACAACTCCAAAATTCAAATCCTTAGATCTGACAATGGGAGGGAATATGTGAACTCTAGAATGAAAACCTTCTTCACAGAAAAAGGTCTTGTCCACCAAACCTCGTGTGCATATACACCAGAACAAAATGGGGTAGCCGAGCGAAAAAACCGATACATCCTTGAGATCACCCGTGCTCTCCTAATCGAGTCCAACGTTCCTAAATCTTTTTGGCCGGAAGCTATCGCAACAGCCGTTTACCTCCTCAACCGTCTTCCCACAGGAATCCTAAACTTCAAAACCCCCCTAGAGGTCTTCTCTTCCCACCACTCGACACCTTCATCACTCCAACTTGAACCCAAAATTTTCGGTTGCTCAGTTTTTGCTCACATACCCAAACATGATAGAGACAAATTCTCACCATGTGCAGTAAAATGTGTCTTCTTGGGTTATGGGAAGAATCAGAAAGGGTATAGATGTTATGATCCGTCAACAGATCGCATGTACGTAACTATGAACTGTGACTTTGTGGAAAGTGAGTACTTCTATAGCCAGTCTAGTGGTCAGGGGGAGAGTGAGAATCCAAATAGTGACGCACTAAATTGGCTACCTCTGTGGGGAGAAACCATTCAGGGAGAGGATGTTCAGGAGGAAAACAACCAAACTACCCTACCAGACCAAAACCCTGTCATTAACACCAGTCCAACAGAGGAAGCTAGCAGTACCACCGGGCAATCCAATTCACAAGAACATAACATACCGCTTCAGGACACTGCCAAGTTATCTGACCAGTACTTGAATCCTGAGGTAGAATCTCTTGATCACACTATTGGTACCCTACTTGAAAACACTGACAGTGACAGGGAAAATAGAAGTGATGCAAATGAGCCACCGACAGAACAAGAGACAGGGCACGACAGATTTCCCCAAAGAAGTACAAGGGGCATCCCTCCTCGAAGATACTCGCCAGACTGGAAAGGGCGGAAAGCTAGGTACAGTGTTGCCAATCTCACACAAGGGCACCTTACCAAAATGGCTAGGGCATTCGAAGCTGCACTTTATGAAGAAGAAGAAATTCCGCAGTCCTTCGATCAGGCAATAAAACACAAACACTGGAGGGAAGCCATGAAGAAGGAGATTGATGCCTTGATAAAAAATGAAACATGGGAAAAATGTACTCTACCTCCGGGAAAGAAACCAGTAGGATGTCGCTGGATCTTCACCATAAAAAGACGTTCAGATGGTTCAATCGAGAGATACAAGGCAAGATTGGTTGCTAAGGGATATACTCAGGTATATGGAGTAGACTACGACGAAACTTTCTCCCCTGTGGCCAAACTGAATACAGTAAAAACACTTCTATCTGTAGCTGCATGTAAGGAATGGCCATTATACCAGTTTGATGTTACAAATGCCTTTCTTCATGGAGAACTGGAGAAAAACAAAGAAGTCTACATGGAAGTTCCCCCAGGTTTTTGTGAAGAATTTGGAAAAGGACAGGTGTGCAGACTGAGAAAGACTCTTTATGGGTTGAAGCAATCCCCCAGCGTATGGTTCAGAAGATTTTGCCAAGCAATGTTCAAACATGGCTTCAAACAAAGTCATTCAGATCACACACTATTCCTAAAAAGGAGGAACGGAAAGATGACGTGTCTAATAATCTATGTTGACAACATGATCATAACCGGAGATGATGTTGAGGAAATCCAAAACCTAAGGGAGAATCTGTTCAGGGATTTTGAAATGAAGGACTTGGGAGCTTTAAAGTACTTCCTAGGAATTGAAGTGTTGAGATCCAAGCACGGAATATTCCTAAGACAGAAGAAGTATGTTCTTGACATGTTAGCAGAAACAGGCCTAATGGACTGCAAACCTGCTGAAACACCAATGGTACCCAACCATGGATTGAAGATTGTGGATGGAGCTAAGCCTACAAACCGTGAAAGGTATCAACGGTTAGTAGGTAAACTTATCTATCTGTCTCATACTAGACCCGACATCACATATGCAGTTGGAGTTGTCAGTCAATTCATGCATCAGCCTCAGGAAGACCATATGGATGCTGTCATGAGAATTGTGAGATATTTAAAGGGAACAGTCGGCTATGGGGTATTCTTAGAAAAAAAGGATGACTTGGAAATTGATGGATATACCGATGCAGATTGGGCAAGCAATCCAGTCGATAGAAAATCTACTGGAGGAT
This sequence comes from Salvia splendens, assembly GCF_004379255.2. Lineage (NCBI taxonomy): Eukaryota > Viridiplantae > Streptophyta > Magnoliopsida > Lamiales > Lamiaceae > Salvia > Salvia splendens. The sequence continues at coordinate 15,138,241 of NC_056032.1, forward strand.
ATTTTACCTTTGTTGGGGGAAACCTGGTCACTTGGAGAAGCAAGAAGCAAAAAGTTGTAGCATTATCAAGTGCAGAAGCAGAATTTCGTGGGATCAGAAGTGGTCTGATGGAGATACTTTGGCTTAGGAGGTTGTTAACAGAGATCGGCTTCCCTCCTTCACGGAAAAGTCAACTTTTCTGTGATAATAAAGCAGCAATCAGCATTTCAGAGAATCCAGTACAACATGACAGAACGAAACACGTCGAGGTTGATCGTCACTTCATCAAGGAAAAAATTGAAAGCGGCATTATCGAATTTCCATTCGTCTGATCTGAGGAACAACTTGCAGACATGCTAACCAAGGCATTGAGTCCTAAAGTCTTCAAAGAATTTCTGGGTAAGTTGAGTATCGGAGACACCGTTGCTCAACTTGAGGGGGAGTGTTGGAAAAACAAATCATAAATGGCCACCCTCATTTATTACGGTAGAAGTTCCTAGACAACCGCCCATATTCATTGTGTGTTTAGTCCCTAGTTTGATGTAGTTCCAATGTACATTTAATTGTTGTACACCAAGGGACTCAAATCTCCCTATAAATACTAGGGAGATGAGCATTTCAAATGAATAAGAAAAAACCATACAAAACATATATCTTCCTACTTCCTACTCTCAATATGCCTTACCATCTTATCTATACCTCTCTCGATTACCATCTTTAAGAGGTTTCCGATTATAGGAAGTTTTTTGGGGCCACGTGGCAGTTTGATTGGAATTTTGCTCTTTCTGAATTTCGTGATGAAGAAGAAGAAGATTATCGCTGGCAAAATTAGCGCTGCCGTAATTGATAAGCTGCACAGAACTAGCATTTTTGTTTGCGCTCTCTTTTTTTTTGGTGAGGAATAATTTTTGCAGGATTGTTGTTTATGAATTTATTTATCTAAAAGTTTTCTTAAACTCATTATCCGTATAAATCAATTTATGTACAACTTATACAATTATGATCTACCATTAAATACTAATAATAATATCAGTCTCACATCTACTAATACTATTTTAATATTTAACTACAGTTCTCTTCATCTCTCTTACTTTATCAATTATACATTACTAATAACAGTTTCAAATATGATTAGTTTAACAGTTTTTCCTAGCCTGCTTAACATTTGTTTGTAGCAGTAAACTTTTTTAAAATGTAGTCAATAAAGATACTCCATTTTCTCTTTTCTTTCCTCTCTCATGGTTGATGGTTTTCTCCCAGCCATAACAGTTTTTTCATCTTCTTTCATAGATTTTTCTGCATTTTTGATTTTACAAATTTCACATGGTCGTAATAACAGATCATATAAAATGGTGTCATTTTATTTTGATTTTTAAGTGTCATTTAAAACAACGTAATTTATCTAAAACAATGTAAAACTACATTATTTTTCCTATTAATTTTAATTTTATAGACAGTTGTGAAAAATTGAAATTTATGATTTTATTCGAGTTTCAAAAGTTATGAGATTTATTATAAGTGAATGTAATGTTATGATATAAATGTTAATGATCTTTAAGATTTAGCAATGACTATTATTTGCAATTAATTATACTATACCAATTTAAATTTTTTTATATAAATAATAAAATTCATGAATGTAATGGGATAAAGGATAATTGGAGTAATTTGACAATCAATTATGATTACAAGTGTATGCTTCCACTTATTTCCTATATTGATCTCTAATTAGATCACCTGTTCGAATTTCGATCCAATTTACCTTTGTTATGTTTTTCGTCAGCATCCACTGTATAAATGAATCTCAAAAACAAGATTTTTTTGCTAATACATCTCGCCAGTCATCGCTGAGAGTCTGAGATTCTTCAACTTCAATATTTTTATGAATATCGAAATAAAAAAAGAAAAAACATCATCGGATTCCAAAGCTGGCTTCCTAATGCAACAAATATTCATTGGCATTTAATCGAACAACTCATATGCAAACATGTAAGTACTACTCCCTCCGTCCTAAAAAGATTGTCTCAGTTTATTTTTTGTACTCGTTTTGCAAAAAAATACTATTAAATAGGTAAAGTTGAAAGAGAATAAAATAAGAGAAAGAATAATGTATGTAAGACTATTTTCAACATTATTTTATCTTTTACTTTACTCTTTCTACTTTAACTATTTATTATTATTTTTGTAAAATGAGTGTGAAAAAGGAAACGAGACCATCTTTCTGGGACGGATGGAGTAGTATATTAGCAGCAATGAAATGTCTTTTCTTACCACACCATTTCGTATGGACTTTTGCTGCACATTACATGTAATCCATCAAAATAATTGTTGCGGGTGTGCTTTTTATCTATTCGTACCAAATTAAAGCAAATTATAGCCCAAATTTAGCATCGAAAAACTTTCCGATACCTAAGAATTGTGCAAATCTGAGTTAAATTAGCGTAGTTTTCTGCAATTTGTGTATTAATCGATTACTATTTACCCACTCGACGACGTCGTTCGAGGGCAAAATTCCAAGAAATGACGTCATGGCAAAATTTATCCGCCATTTGTACCCTGAAAAAGAAGTTTCCAGACATAGGAAAGACGCGAGAAGCTCTCGCGTGTTTTAAAAGTATAGACGCATCAGCCTAATGCGTGTTTAAATAAAACACGCATATTCCTCTCGCGTGTATTAAAGGAGAGACGCGTCTTGCTCTCGCGTGTTTAAAGCAAACACGCATATTCCTCTCCCTTGCTTCACAAAATCCGTCCAGAAGGCAGAACATACCACAAAACGCGAAGCAGCAGCGAAAATCGGCGAAATTCTTCCGAAAATCGGCGAAATTCGAAGCCTAATCCGATATTTAGCTCTCCTATTCCAATTTGAAGTGTTGTTAGGTAATTTTCAACCCTTACTTTCGATTTTTATTGGTATATTTTAGGTGGGTATAATAGTTAGGGTTCATGGGGTAGAAAGTATTTTGTTGAATTTGGTGATGAATTATTCAATTTGGTTGATTTTATCTTGAAATTGGTTGTATTTGATGTTGAATTATTCAATTTGGTTGATGTTTTGTTGAAGTGTTGAATACGGTCGAATAAGGTGTTACTTTGTTGAATTTGGTGTTATTTTGTTGAATTTGGTGTTAATTTGGTGAATGTGATTGATATTTTGTTGAATTATTGAATTTGGTTTTGAATTATTGAATTTGGTTGAATTATTGTTGAATTATTGTTGAATTATTGAACATGGTTGAATATGGTGTTAATTTGTTAAATTTGGTGTTGATTTGTTGAACATGGTTGATATTTTGGTTTTGAATTATTGAATTTGGTTGAATTTATTAAGTTAATTTTTTTTATATAAAATTTGGTTTATAATTAAACATGTTAAATTTTGATTATATTAGGATGTCGCGATATGGACCAGAAGATCCTTCTGTATTGCATTATCAGCACAGTCATATATCACACAAGGCGTGGGCAGGCGAGGAAACAACCTGTTTCAATATTCGGCGCTTTGAGGGACATTTCTGGGAAATCGATAATCATCACAGACGCGTGATTGATTATGTCTGTAGATTTGGTTTAGGTGAAGTTCTTTTCTATGGTAAGGCTCTGGATGTAGATCATGCTTTGATCACAACATTGGTTGAGCGTTGGAGGCCAGAGACACATACATTCCATCTTCCCGTAGGGGAAACTACCATTACATTACAAGACGTTCAAGTATTATGGGCTTTACGTGTAGATGGAGTACCCTTCACAGGAAATGGATTTGTGAAACTGGGTGGAGGGGTTTATGTGAAGAGCTCTTGGGCTTCTATCCCCTTCAAAACGAGATGAAGGAAAACGGTATCTTGGCATCCGCGCTAATACATAGGATGATGATTGAACCGTTAGAAGATGGTCTCGAAGACGAAGCCTACATTCAACAGGCACGTATGATTGTGCTTGTGCTATTGGGAGGGTTGATCTTACCCGACGGCTCAGGGTGTAAGATACCTCTCATGTGGTTGACCCAACTTCGAGATGTAGAGTGCTGCACTTGCTACATTATACCATAATCTTTGTGAGGCGTCCATGGGCAAAAGGACAGACATTGGAGGTCCAACAGTGCTCCCACAGCTTTGGGTGTGGGAGAGAATGTCCACTTTGAGACCAGGGTCTTTGTGTCTTTGTAACACATTCGATCTAACGTGAATTAAACTGTATCGATGATAACCAACTGGTACCTCTTTCCACACATCAGACTTCATGGCATTTATAATGCCTTGATGTCTGTCACTTATTATGCACACTTCCTGGTCATGCTTTATAATATGCACTCTCACAAGATTCAAAAACCAACTCCAACTCTCGTTTGTTTCTTCATCAACAATAGCAAAAGCAACAGGCAAACAGTTCTTATTTGCATCGTAACCTACTGCAGCAAGTAATTTACCTTTCAGTCTTCCACGCAGGTGAGTCCCATCAACTGATAAGACCGGCTTTGCTACTTGGAACGCCTCTTTTGCTGGCCCAAATGCCCAAAATACGTAGCGGAACACCTTTGTATTACCTTGACTCAATACAGGGTCATGCAACCACTCAACGATTGTCCCCGGATTTTGAGTTTGCAACTCAGTCAGGTAGCTGGGGAGTTGTCTGAATGATCCCTCCCACTCACCATATACAAGCTCAATAGCTTTTCTGCGAGCGTACCATGCTTTCTTGTAGCTGATTTTCACGTGAAATTTATCTTTGATATATGTAAGTACTGCAGAAGGCTTGAATTCAGCATCGTTTTCAATTTGACTTCGAATACAGAGAGCAATCATGGATGATGTAAGATTAACATCTTCACTTGGATCGTGATCTCCCATACAGCAATGACGATCAACCCATGAGTTGATAGACCAGCTACCATCACGTTTCTTAAACGTTGCTTTAACCTCCCAATTACATGGGTAGCGTTGCCCAAGGTCCCTGCCTTTTCTTTTCGGACCAAATGGGTCCCTACAAACTGCATGCCATCTTCTTGATTTACTATCCATAACCTCATACATCCGACCTGTTCCCACATGCCATAATGTGACAGCAGTTTTCAACTGCAATTTGCTATCAAATTTTGTTCCAACATCTATATGTCTCGGATTATCCTCATCCCAATACCACATATCTTCTTCAACCAATCCATGGTCTTCTGAAAAGTAACCTCGGCTGCCTTCACATGGTAATGATCGAAAAAATGGTAACCCTTCAGGCACATAGTCGGGAACAGATTGCTCCCCACGAACAGATGGTTGTACATAATTCTCAACCATCATATCAAGTTTCTCGTCGTCTGTAGAATCTTCACATGATTCTGCACTATAATCAAGATCACTTGGTTGAGAACCATCGGAACCATCACAGTCAGAACCATCTGCACCATCAACATTATCTGCACCATCACAATTATCAGAACCATCTGCACCATCACAATTATCAGAACCATCTGCACCATCACAATTATCAGAACCATCTAAGCCATCACAATTATCAGAACCATCTGAACCATCATAACCATCAAATGTCACATTTGGTACATCTACTGGTTGAGCAACATCCCTCCCAGATGTGTTGAATTCAAAGCTATGATATTCATCATCCCTCCTAGATGTCCTGACATCAAAACTAGGATAAGCATATCTCCTAGACGTTCCAACATCATGATGAGTGATAGGAGGTTCAAATTGCAACGCAGTGATAACAGGAGTATATTCAATAAAAAGTTCAATTTGACGTGGATTTTCAGCAAACATATACTCCAACAAATTATCATCCACTGGTGTAGCTATATAATTCACTACTCCATTAAAAACCACAGGATGCCTCCATGTTAAATCAATCGTATGTGCATCCAACTCAATTCCAATTTTTTCACATATCATTGAAACAAGCTGATAATAAGATATCTTTTCATTCAATATAATAAATGATTTTGCACGAGGGGGATCATAAGCAACACCCAAACCTGGGAGCTGAATAATTTTCCCATCCCAATATAAACTCACAAACACCATTAAACCTGCAAAATAAGTACGACATAACATCATATACTATAAATTCAACATACTTAAATAAATATTGAACAAAATTAAAACCGAAAATTCAATACCAAGTTCAATGCCATAAACCCTAAATCTATACCTAACTAACATATAGCAATGATAATTGAAATTAATAGTCAAAAATTACCTAACACCACTTAAATTAGGAATTAGAGCATCAAAATATCGGATTCACTTCGATTTTCGCCGGCTAGAGACGTTGGCCGTCGCTGAGAGTGAGAGAATGAGCGAGGTGGAAGTGAGGTCGAAAGTGAGGTTTCTGCCTTCTGGACCGATTTTGTAATTCAAGGGAGACACGCGAGAGCGTGTCGCGTGTTTGCTTAAAGACGCGAGAGCGTGTCGCGTGTTACATATACACGCGAGAGCCTGATGCGTGTTTAATTAAACACGCGAGAGCTTCAAGCGTGTTTAGTTAAAACACGCGACAGCTTGTCGCGTCTTTACCCTCTCTGGAAACTTTTTTTTTTCGGGGTACAAATGGCGGATAAAATTCGCCATGAGGCTGTTTCTTGGAATTTCGTCGTCGTTCGAGTCATCCTAAATCCCCAAATTGTCTTTGGAAATTCAAAATAACGAATCGACAATCGTATCAACACTTTTCGGTTCTGTAAGAATCCTTGGTACGTTGATCAGATTCTTATCATAAATCTATTGATTACATGAAAAATATTCCAATTATGTTTCCAAGTTTCACCAGTTGCATTCCTTTTCTGGTTTAGTTAGATTTTGAGGAAATGCGTGTTTTGTTTTGGATTTCTATATGAGTTTGTGATGATTCTGTTTCTGCATATGGCGATTGATGATGAGATGTAGTGAAGGATCTTATGTGCATAGATCCAAATGATTATCTCATAAATGAAGGCTTCAGATTGAAACCAAAAGGACTATTTAGATCACATACACACTTAGAATATATAAGAACTAGTAATATACAAATTGGATAAAGTTGATTTTATGATATACAATCCTAAGACTTACCTATACAAAATCTCTGAACTCTTCATTACTTGAGGAAATAATGATTGTAGGTGAACAAAAGCAGTTGTTTATCTCCTCTGGAAGTTGAATGTCTTGATAGAGTGAAAAGAACGACGAATCCACATAGTATAGCTGCCACATACCCAAGCATACCGTACTCAAATCCAAAGTAATCTTCCAACAACTGTTTCACTGTGACACCGTTTTCCATCTTGGTTTCTATTTCTCCGAATTGAGATACTATGAAGCCGTACAGGGACGGACCCAGCATGTATCAAGAAGGGGCAAATGCCCCTCCTCCATTTTCTTCACATATATATAATTTTTATAATATTAAATTTATTTAGTTTAATTTCTCATTAATTGCCCCATCTAAAATACTTGAATTTTGCCTATGTATATTTTTGCCCCTCCCGGTATAAATTCCTGGCTCCGTCCCTGAAGCCGTATAACGTGTAGGACACGGGGGTACCCCAGTACTACCATCTCCACCATATAGGCATCCTCTGTTATCGAAAATGGACGTGTTAGTTGTAGATTTCGTGATGAGGGGTGTTTTATAGTAGATTTGAACTTACCGGTCTGGGTATGATGAAACCTGAGAAGAGATTCCAGATGCCATAGAAGAAGGAAGAAATGATGGCGGCGATGTTGTGGTTTGGTGTGACTGCCACGGTCATCATACCGTAGAGGACAAAGTAGAGTAATGAGAAAAATAGGAAATATATGAACCATGCCAATTTCTCAACGCTCCAGGGGAATCCCATCATCGAGAAGACTATGAGACCGTAGATGAGGGATTGCATGAAGACATAAGGAATTTCAATGAGGAACTGCACAGAGAGGAAAAGATTGGTAAGTAATTCTGAATTTCTGCACTTTGCACTTAAATTGAACTTAGGCATAGCACGCCCACTTGTGAGAATGCATACGGTAATGCTGAATACATCCCGGCTGCTCTCTCTCTGTAGAAGACGATGACAACAACAGGTTGAACTGTTGAACCGTATTGGAAGCCGACAAAGTTGATAGCAGCATACATAGAACCCATGGCATTGAAAAGATCTTGTTGAGTATCGCTGCAATACATTGCGTTCCCAATAGTATTAGCATTGAACTAATGAATACGTTTCTGACTTGTTTAATATATGTGTGGTTACTAACCTTTTGGAGCCGAGGTCCCAGAACATTGTCCCAAATATAAGGGCTATGAAGGTTGTGAACGAGAACCTTACAGCTGTGTATGGTGGATTCCTCCAGTATGACCAGTGTTGTGTGCATCAGCGCTGGTGGCACTGGCTTAGACCAACATGGAATATCTTCAAGGAAGTTCTTAAGCCACTCGGCTTCCTCACCAGCCTTATCTAAAGCAATGAACTCCGATTCCATTGTTGATCAGACTATACATGTCTGTTTTGTGGATTTTCATGATACAACACCACCCCCAATAGTAAAGACGTATCCACTTGTTGAAAGTGAGTCTCTATTGTCGGATATCCAATTTGCATCACAGTACCCTTCAAGTACCGGGGGTATCTCGAGAAGTGTAGCTCATGATTTTGAGTATGTTTTAAATATCTCAAAACCCTCACAAGAGCTCTCCAATGCTCTTTGCTTGGATTGCTCGTGTAACGACTCAACTTGTTCACGGCACAAGCAATGTCAGGTCGAGTGCAATTAGTTAAGTACATAATGCATCCGATGACCCGTGCATATTCTTCTTGTGCAACGGGCTCGCCTTTGTTTTTGCTCAAGTGAACGTCGAGTCAATTGGAGTCTTAACTGGCGCACCATCATAGGCTTTGAATTTGTTCAAAATCTTCTCAACATAATGTGATTGTGTTAAGATGATTCCATCAGACGTTCTTAGAATCTTCATTCCAAGAATTACATCGGCTAGACCCATGTCTTTCATGTCAAAATTTCTCTTTAACATGACCTTTGTATCGTTAATTACTTGAGTGTTGCTACCCAAGATTAACATATCATCAACGTATAGACACACTATAACATGACCGTTATTAGTGCTCTTGATGTAGACACATTTGTCGCACTCGTTGATCTTGAACCCATTTGATAACATCACATTATCAAACTTCAAGTGCCATTGCAATGGCGCTTGTTTCAATCCATATAGAGACTTTACGAGCTTGCTTACCTTTTCCTCTTGTCCAGGTACTACAAACCCTTCGGGTTGTTCCATATAGATTTCATCTTCTAGTTCACCATTTAGAAACGCGGTCTTTACATCCATTTGATGAATCTCAAGATTGTGCAATGCATCAATAGCGAGAAGCACTCGGATAGATGTAATCCTTGTTACAGGTGAATAGGTATCGAAGAAGTCATGTCCTTCCTTTTGTTTAAAACTCTTTACTACTAGTCGGGCTTTATACTTATCCACTGTTCCATCGGCCTTAAATTTCCTTTTAAGTACCCATTTGCAACCTAGAGGTTTCGCACCTTCAGGTAGATCTACTAACACCCAAGTGTGGTTTAGCAAAATTGAATCAATTTCGCTTTGAACAGCTTCTCTCCAATGTAACCCGTCTGGGCCATCGAAGGCTACTTTTATAGGTGTCGGTTCTTCATCTAACATAAAAGCAATGTAGTCAGGACCAAATGTTTTTGGTGTTCAGACCCTACTACCACGTCTTAGTACTGTATCACTTGGATCGGGCCTTGCACGCATGCGCGATTTAGGTTCCTCATCCACTGATTTAGAACTAGTGGCTTCAATCTCCACTGGTTTAGAACTAGTGGCTTCTTCTTCAATTCTTGTCTCAGAATTGGTTAAGATTTTTTCCTTGTCTTTGCAAGGAAATGTATTTTCGAGAAATACAGCATTCCTTGACTCAATTGTTGTTCCTACAGTAATAGTCGATATTTCAGACTTGTGAACAACAAATCGATATGCACTACTATTAAGTGCATATCCAATGAAGATGCAATCAACCGTTTTAGGTCTGATTGTAACTTCTTTGGGCGGAGGAACCATCACCTTAGCCAAACACCCTCACACTTTGAGGTATTTGTAGGATGACTTCCTTCCCTTCCACAACTCATAAGGAGTAACATATTTTCCTTTGAGAGGGATTTTATTCAAGATATAGTTGGCTGTCAATACAACTTTCCCCCACATGTTATGTGGTAATCCTGAAGTCAGAAGCGGTGCATTCATCATCTCTTTTAGAGTTCGATTTTTGCGTTCTGCAACACCATTAGATTGTGGTGAATATGGTGCAGTCGTTTGATGGATTATACCACTTGCGTTGCATAACTCCTCAAACGGGGCTACATATTCGCCTCCTCTATCGCTTCGAATCGTTTTGATTTTACAACCAAGTTGATTCTCAACTTCGTTCTTATAATTTTTGAACGCTTCTATTGCTTCATCTTTACTTCTTAAAAGATAAATGTAACAATACCTTGTACAATCACCTATGAAAGTGATAAAGTACCTTTTACCACCTCTAGTTTGCACCATCTTTAAATCACATACGTCCGTGTGAATTAATTCAAGGGGTTTTGTGCTTCGTTCCATCGAGTGAAACGACAACTTAGTTATTTTTGCTTCAAGACAAATTTCACATTTATCTTGAGTATCCACTTCATTAGCCTTTAGTAAATCTAAATTTACTAATCTTTTTATGGCTTTTGAATTTACATGTCCCAATCTACAATGCCATAAATTTGAACACTCAGTCAAATAAGAGGAAGTAGATGCTTTATTATTATTAGCCAATGGCTTTGCAACTCTGCGAGTTGCCACACTAAGCTTGAAAAGCCCATCGGTTACATAACCTTTTCCGAAGGATTTTCCAAACTTATGCAAAGCAAACCTATCAGACTCAAATAGGCTAGTAACCGCCGGATGTGGGATAATTAACAATAGTTAATTATTCCCTAATGACACACTCCTCCAATGTGGCAGGATTTTCCAAACTTATACAAAGCAAACCTATCAGACTCAAATAGGCTAGTAACCGCCGGATGTGGGATAATTAACCGATGTGATTTTAATATGTTAAGCTAGTAACCGCAGCTTTGACAAATCAGGAGTGTGTCATTCGCGTGTGTTTATCACATCTTTCCGAGCGTGTGGGTTCTTTCACCCATCTTGGTCCACTATAATTATTAAGTAACATAAAGTCACTTAATTTAAACACATTAAAAGATGTGTCACTTCTCCAATGTGGGATAATTAACAATAGTTAATTATTCCCTAAGCTCAAGCTCCAAGCTTTAATTAAAAGCTAATTATGCTCAACTTTAATCCACTATTTCTCACTCACCGGAAATCGGATTTGAGAAACTGAATATACTACATTTATCTACGTAAAATGTAGATCGACGCTATATCATTTAATTTCACAAAATTAAATGTCTCGTCATATTTATTATTTGGTCAAAATCCATTGACCAGCCATATTTAATCCATGATTTTTACAATATATACTAATGAGATGTATTTAGGGTAGGTTTTAAGTTTGCAATTTTTGTATGGAGTACTATATTTTACACCAACTAGATTTATTATGTAGTCAGACTCAAATGATTAAGGAGCGATACAATTATTTTATTTCATATAAATATATAATCCTTTTGTAGTCGTCATTGATTTATGTTTTCCAACTAATTAACCTCTAATTATTACGATTTGATTGTCTTTATCGTACGTACTATAGCATAAATGGCATCGAATGACATGTGGCGTCTTATATTTTTAAATTTTACTGTTACAAGTGTGTGTTAAATATGATAATTACCTATTCTTATTTTATGTGTGCTAAGGGGCTTTTTTATATCATGAATGGATCTTAGAAACACATTATATGAAACATATTATGTGTGTTAAGGGGTTTTTTTATCTTCTTTGTTCCTTTTATCCTTTCAAAAAAAAATACTGTCATATTTAATCATATTTTAAAAAATGGTCTATCTCATTAAAATATTTAATCATATTTTTCACTTTATTTATCACTTTAAACAACTCCATTCAAAATCTTGTGTCATTAAAAAAATGGTGTATCTTAAATGAGACTAAGCAGTATTATAATTTGCAACGAATTGAAGTTTTTGAAATGGACAGAGTTGTATATTTTTATACTTCCTTAGTCCCAAAAGAATATGCATTTTAGGTTTGACATGAGTTTTAATGCAAAATTAATAAAGTAAGAGAGAAGTCTAGAGAAAAAGTAATTAAAGTATTGTCAGTGGAGAATGAGTCTAGTTTCATTAGAGAGAATAAAGTTTCAAATTAGAAAGTATATATTCTTATAGGACGGACTAAAAAAGAAGAGTCTATATTCTTGTGGGATTGAGGGTTTATAATACTATAATTTACTACTCCTATTTATCACCTTGTCCTACTTAATTGCAGTTTCTATCAATTGGATAGAAGATTAGTGTGTTGGGAGAATGTCGTAGACTTGTAAATTGACCAACTAGGCAAGTAGACAGTTGTCCTAGGACACATCATAAGGTCCATTTCATGATGACCAGGAATTCCATGTAATACTTACTGCGAATGTTTCTATACATAAATAGTAATACTGCGAATATTAAAGTTTGACTTTGAATTCAAACTGTACAATCTATCAGCGAAAAAATGAAAAGAACAAACAAAAAAAAAGTGCAAAATAATCTCAAATCTGATTCATTCATTGTCTGAATTATTTTGTTTATATATTTTTAAGTTAAGGTATCAGTTCATTGTTCACAGATTTTTTTAAGTTCACTCGAACAAATATATAGTACTCATTCTGTCCTCAAAATAGACGTGGTAAGCAAAATAGTATAGTTCGTGAATGGGAAAATATGGAATTCATAACTTTTTTATATTGCTGAGATAACGAGGTTATGTGTAATTTTTTTTTTATCACGAACTATATAAACAATCTCTGATCTTTAAAAAATGAATAAATATAATTTCTGAATTTTAAAAATAGTATGAGACACTCTTGAAATGAGAGTATTGTTACATTCAGTGTCTTTTTTCACATTTTGACAACTTTCAAAAACAAACCAATAGTAAACCACATGGTATTCCAACATGAGTTGCATGAGAGAGAGGATGAAGGAAACATACCAAGAAAAAGAGCCGACAATATCATGTGGACTGCCCACATTTCATTCTTAGGTTAGATTTCTACACTCCAATAAATGGCTATAACACACAAGCCACCAGTTTCAGGCCAGGATCAATAAGAATAGCTGCACATCTTAAACTTTTTCACCACTCACTGAAAAATATTAAAAGAGCAAAAATAACATCTCAGAAATGATAGAATTGGATACATTAGGATTAGAGCCAAAGGTGAAGGTCAATCCACTTCACCTCAATGAGGGGAAGTTGATGGATAGGAACACCAAATTGCTCCATGATTTCATTGTTGATGCCATGCCATTTCTGTCAATTAGCTTTGGAGAGCGAACGCTTTGCTCTGACTGGTGAAACACTTCAAACCATGTGCCAAGGCACACACAAGCAAGGATCTCCTCATCTCTGAGTTGGTGATCACTAGTTTAACATACTGACGATCAGCATGATGGCATTAAATTTGCAGTAGCTAAACTAAGTAATTCATGATTGCAAGTGGTGTGATGGTTTTTCTTCACAGGGCATGATCATTTCAAAGACAGGTATGATTTCAAGTAAAAATAATGAGCTAGCGAATAATCTGTAGTGTCGATTGTATCCCACCTTTTAAAGCCACAATGTTGGATGATAAGACAAAAACGTCAATGATTACAATCACAGAGGAAGGGAATTCCCAGACCTACAAAACACAAATTGGGATTGAACAAAATAAGCAGATCTATACATTGATAACCTATACTAGTCACTTATAGAAAGAGGGGACTACAGATTGGCAAAATACGATCAGTTTGAACTTAAGCATAAGTACTTTTTCCACAAATCACCAACTCAACTGTGTGACGGTTGCAAGTTCCATAAGTGGAAAATTTCAGGGTGCAGGAATAATAGTGGTATATTTGGTGGCAAATTCTGACTGAAAGAAGCAACATTGGCAAAATACTCCCATGTCCGCGTGCTATAGTGAATTTCGCAAAGTTCAGATAGTTAAGTGGCGGGAGTTGTTACATCAAATATATGTGAGGGAGAAAAAGTATAAATATGGTGATGGTTTAGAGGGAACTTGATGCAGTTCTAGAAGACAAGACTTGGAGGCTAAGCAAGTGATATTTTGCATTTTATTTATTTCCTAGTTAGTAGAATTAGTAGAAGGAAAAATATAACTTGCTTAGCCTCCAAGTCTTACCTTATAGAACTGCATCAGAACTGGATCATTTCCCCTCATTAGTAACGAAGGTCAAAGCATTCAAATGTTTGCGCTATTATAAGCTTTAAGGAAATACAACAACATGACGCTCATAAGAGCAAGCATCAGAGTATGAAACATACCATCATGGCCAAAAGAAAGATCTTGAAGTAACTAGAAACAACGACTACAAACAGCATTTGTTTCCACCTGCCAAGTAAAGAGGGATGTTACTTAATTCCGGCAACTTCTTTCTTGCAATAAAAGGACTGATAAAAGACTAGATAACTAACATAGTCCACTTGTTGAGAAGGTTTCCATCATATTTATACATCAGAGTATCATATACTTGTATAACTACTGTGTGCATCAATAAGGAGTTATAATGTAATCTTTGCTGATGGTGTGAAGAATAGTTCTACTTGACAAGGAATAGCAAGCACGATGCAAATAACTAGACAAACATCAGGAAGAAATTTACAAATGTTACGAGTAAATATTTACCCATGAAAAATAGTTGCTGGGCTGAGAAGCTTTCTTGTGCAACAGAACAACACACAAATAAATATGAGGTTCCCAAACATTACACCAGTTAGCATCTGGGAGCACCCACCAACAAATACATCGTGAAGTCAATATCTGCCACCAAGAGTCAAGTTTATAGAGCAAAGTAACTTTTTAATTCAAACCTTTCCAAATTCCAGCAGAAATGACGGAAAACTCGCAGGCATGGTATATTCCTTCTCATTTGTGCTCAAAACCCACATTCTGTCTAGAGCAGCTAAGGCAACACATATACTCTTATGGCATTGCACAAAGTCATCATTCCGAAACTCATGAAAATTTACAACACTTAATCACAGGATACAGATATCCAACATGCCATACACCAGCACCAATTTCCACAACAAACTCTGCCGGAAAGAAAAAAAGGAATTTAAAAATGGTAAGTAAAATCCAATAGTATAACAGTGTACAAAAACATACTCACAATAAACTATGTCAAGGGATTATATAATACCTCAAAATTTACAGTCTCTTTACCGAACATATTGTAGAATACATGCCGATACGCTTTGGGCTTGTGCAGAATCAAATCGAGGATGAGAATCTGAATATTAAAAAGACAAGAAAATGAAAACAATGTACATCATTTACTCAAAATTATGCATTATACTCTTCTTTGATTCAATTACCATTACTTCACACTCGATGTACTCATCAGCAACAGCCTTGCAATTTCCCTAAAATTAATCCTGACAGATTATTGATTAACTGATAAGGTCAAAAAGTAATACTACTAACAAAATTTGAATGAGCCAACGAAAATGAAGAATTACGCATTTCACGAGGCGAATATTTCCTGGAGAATACTGAATGTAGAGTGTTTTGACAGGAAATCCACACTGCACACATCGGAAGTCAGTAGTAGTACGTTCCTCTTCACTAGTAGTAACACAGCTCGCCATTTTTGGTTTCGGAGTAAATCCAACTAGACGGCAACCTGATCAAAGCGAACAGCCGAACAGTCCGGTTAATCATTACTATTCGGTAATTTTAACTAAGTAACTGATAATATTACGATAGGATCACAAGGAGCAATATGAAACTACGGAATCAATAGATCTAATCATATTAATTTTGCAGCAGTTAATGCGCAAGCAACAAATCGTTCGCGACTTGGAAAAATGGATAGCATCAAACCTCGAAAGACAGAGTGAAGAGGAGTGAGGAGGCCGCCAATCAAGCAAACCAGTTCCGGCAGAGGCGATTATTAGGGCTTGGGATTCCAAATGGGGAAATTGGAGCCGAATTTTTCAAGGCAAAGAAAATGACTCATCAAATTGGCATAAGAGCGTATGCAAATGCAACGACGGAAGTTTAGGGCGTCTTGATACCGACGGATCTTCACGACTTGAGCTGCTTTCAAATTTCTCCTATATATAGCCTAACGCCTCACTTCATCCTCACCTCCAAATTTCTTTTCTCCGTATTTTTCTCATTTTTAAAACCCTTTTCCAATTCTTTATGGAATTAAACCTTACCTGGGGAACAGAAATGGGAATTGGAGCTCTTGAATTCCCAATATAAATATTTGGTACCACAAAAAGTATATAGATAAAATTAAATTATAATTTCAATTTCTATCTATTCCATAATTTTATGGTGTAAATTTTATTCCTAAAAACATTTTGACTATTGTATCAGAAGAAACGTCTTAATAGTTAATATATACTACATTTGTCCCACAAGAATATGCATTTTTTTTTCCTTTTTAGACTGTCCCACAAGAATATGCACCTTCCAATTTTTGAGACTTTTTTCACTCTAATGAGGTGGGACTCATTCTCCACTAAAAATACTTTAATTACTTTTTCTCTCTACCTCTCTCTTACATTCTCAATTTTGCATTAAAACCCGTGTCGAACCTAAAATGCATATTCTTTGGGGACGGATGGAGTATAAAATTTTTCTCTTTTCTCAAAAAAAAATACCATAATTTAAATTTTAAATAATTATAAAATTATAAAATTAGGCATCTTCATACACAAGCACACATCACTATAAACATTGCACACACACATATAAACACGGCACACACTACACACACATACAATATACACACTACACACAACGCGCACACACACTTTATATCAATTCATTCAAATTCAATTTTGTACTTATATCATTTTTACCGACCAAAAGATTAAATTCAATTCTGTAGAATTCTATTTCCAATTCCGTGTACCAAAGGGACGCCAATTGATTTTCAAATTCTAATAGTCCCTCCATCTCAAAGGCTACTTGCTCCATTTTAATAGCATCAAAACCACCCAAAGTATACTAACTCTAAGGGCATGTTCACTATGTAAGAATTGGGCAATTTTTGGCCCAATTGAGGGAATTATGGTTGTTCACCTTCCACTAATTAATTGTTGGGGGCCTTACAATTGGGGTGGGGTCCGCACTATTCATGCCAATTGAGGAAGAATTGAAATCTTGCCTAATAGGTAAGATTTGTTTGTGCATTGAAAAGTGCACCAAGAAATGGACTTGGCTTTACACATTTGCCCCACCTTTCCACCTTTCTACTTGGAGGGATAAATTTGTCAATCGATAATTTTATTAGGTCAAAGTCTTTATTTTGAGTAATATATGGACCAATTTTAGGATATTAAACAATGGGGAAAAGAATTATATATGTGGTTAATTATGGCTCAATTCTTGGAAAATTTAATTCTTCCAAATATTAGAAATGGAAATCTCCAATAGTGAACACGCCCTAAGTGCATGAAAATCTGAGTTTATTGATAGTTTGTATATATACATGCAATTAAACTTTTTGAATAAATAGATATATATTTAAAATTTCAAGGATGTTTATTTTTCCAATTAAGTTTATATTGAGGTTATAATTATTTGATTTTAATTGTGAGTATTTTACTTCATGTTCATTCTATCATTCTATGAACTGCAAAATCAGTGCATTTAAAATCAAGAAAATTTATCCACGAAGAACATTTATAATACAAATCTAGTATAAGTACCTAAATTTCAAATAAAAATCGAAAATCACATTGAAAAACCTCTAGAATTTGAAATATTAATGTCACTACTTTTCGAAGATATAACCTCATCGAAAATTCTTCCTGTTATAGCTGCAGCTAACGCAGTTGTGAAACTGTGATTTCTTGTCAAAGAAGAAGCCATTTTCTCAACCAAAAACTGGTGGATTTCATTGCTCTGGTCACTACCACTTTGTGATTTGCTACATTCATCACTAGCGCCGCACGGGACGGGTGTCGGCCGTCCGGGAGATGGAGCTCCTCTGCCCGATGGTGATGCCGCCGAAGTATCAGCTGGAGCCGAGCGGCAGTGGTGGTGGTGTTGGCCCTCATATGTGGCTACTAATAGACTTGGATCATCTACACTCCTTTGCACCTACAGATTTATATTTAGGTGAGGAGATTTTATATTTGTTTTATGGAATAATATTTACTATATTAATATTTGGAATTCATATGCTACATATTTTATATACGAGCCGAGCCGTCTTATTTAAACATCATTTAATGCATATTTAACATTATTTATTTTATTTTATATATTTAATTTGATTTGACTGTAATATATTAAAATATTTTATTGACATTTTTATTTGATGTTATTCATAAAAATCAAAGCTCCGTATTAGTGCATATATTTTGTGGACCTTCACATGTAAGACAACTTAAAGCATCCACAATTGTGCTCTTGCCAGCGAGCACAGTTGTGGGCCCGGACCACTTTTTCTGTCTGCTCTCTGGCAAGAGGACAACACCCACATCTGTGCTCTTCGGCAAGGACGAGCACAATTCAATTTAAAATTCAATTAAACAAAAATATTTCCATAATATTAAAATTCATTAAAAAAACCTAAATAATATTACAAATAAAATAAAAACGGCATAATTAAAATCCTAAAAATTAAAAATTACATAATTAGAATACTAAAAATTAAAAATTACATAATTAGACTCCTAAAAATTAAAAATTACATAATTAAAATCCTAAAATTTGAAATTGAGAGAGTTGTTTGGTATAGTGTCATTTTTTTGTGTTTGAAATGAGACTATTTATAGATGAAAGTATGAATTTTGGGGGTAAAAATAATGAAAAAAATAAATTAAAAGTGTGAAAAAAATGGATATATTTTATTAGGAAGTGGGAATTTTTTTTTTATTAATTTTGAATTTTTCAGATTTTTCAATTTAAAAAAATAATAAAAAAAATGATAAATCAACGGACCAATCAGAGCATGCCACGTCGACGCCTCGTGCTCTTAGCTAAGAGCACGTCCGTGCCAGCGGCGGCAGAGCTCGTCCTTGCCAGCGGCACGGACGGACGGACGCCGTCCGTCCACCGTTGTGGATGCTCTTAATACTCTCTTTTTATTTTGATTTGATAAGGATTTTAAAAATTGTTATACTTTCTTAAGAAAAAGTGAATGAAAAGGTCAGTCAAATGTAAATCTCACTTTTAATATTAATTTTATTTCAAAAGTGAAAAAAGAGAATGGATCTTTTAAATTTTGGACATCTCAAAATCTCAAAATGGGAAAACGATTCTTTAAATTGTGGGTGAAGGAAGTAAAAAAGTTTATTTAATATACTATTTTATGGGTCTATCTATAACAATATAATGTACAAATATCCATATCCAACCCCATCTCTTATACTACATATTTGTAATTTTGACCGATAAGAGTTAAGACTGTTAAATAATCTAGTCCTAGCTAAACCTTGTATTCGAAGAAAAGATGGAGTTGTACATAACTATATGTGTGCGAAATTTCTTATAATTTTTATGTGATAAGTTATAAAATAATTTAGGGGTAGAAATAATTTCTATTTCATAAATGAAATGTCTCATTTATTATTACATAGTTTAATTAGTTGGAAAATGTACTAAATTATTTTAAACAAACTTGACAGGCTAATTTATTACTCGAATAAATAAGCTAGATCTACTATCAAAAATAAAATCATACGAGATATGTGTTTGTGTTCGTGTTTGTCTTCGTACCTTCTTCTTGGCTGGGCAAGCCGGGGCGAAGGAGCACTTATAGTAAGCTCGAGGAGAAGGATTATCCCTCGTCACCTTTTGTCCATATTTTCTCCATTGGTATCCATCCTTCACTACCTATATATTCATCTTATACATCAATAAGACATCAATATTTTGTTATTTCATCCTCAAAAGAAAGGAAAAAAGATAAGATTAAATAAAGCTCTCACCAGACTAAAATCAGATGGATCAATTCTCACATAAACTATTGAAGTATTTGATCTAATCACATTTGTCAAATCACCAGAACACACGATATGATCGGGTGAATTATTTTGGGGATTTTGATTATTATAAATGTCATCGGCTTTCCTCTTTCTTTTTCTTGACAGCTCTTCCTCCTCGTATTGCATCTGCTTAAATTCACACAAATTTGTGCTCACAATTGTCAGCAAATTTGTCAGTCTCTTGTTCTCGGATTTCACTCGACATAATTCTTCAACCAGTTCATAATCCTGCACATAATCGATTTTCTAGTTTGTCACCAATGTGAAGTTGCAATCCGATTATGAATTTTGTTTAATTTATATTCTTGCCACTTCGATTTTTCCTTTGTAGTAGTAAGTAGTGTTATGATTACAGTGCAGAATTCAATCTGCAATAGATTATGGGGGTGTTCGGTATGCAAGATTATATACCATGATTAAATTTGTATTATATTTAGTTCTATGAAATTGAATCTCATGACTTAATCCTAGATGGATACTCATGTGATAATTAGTCATATCTAACCCCTCCTACTAAATAATACTCCCTCCGTCCCGCACTACTCGCACTTATTTCCTTTTTGGGCGTCCCAAGTTACTTGCATTCTTTCCATTTTTAGTAAAAAATTTCACCTACAGCCGTCATTTTTTACTTTCCTATACACTCATTCCTTAATCTCCGAGCCGAAAAGGAAATGAGCGAGTAGCCCGGGACGGAGGGAGTATTACAACTTAATCCTGGATTATATTTTACTACTATTTTATCTAGAAAACCGAACGTCATATGAAACATATATAAACAGATACCTGATTGTATTTCAGAAGAGACTTCAATTCTCCACCACTAATTTCATTAGGGTTTTGGTCGGGATTGGAGTTGAGATCAATAGTAAGATTTGAGTCCTCTTCCATTGGAAATTTGCAATGGTTTATGTGAATGAGTTGTTGTGTGGAAGACAGATATATATAAATAAAATAAAGTGAGAAATTGGAGATAATGTGAAAGACCCATATAGATGTCGTAATTTTGATACAGGAAAGTGACTAGGAAATTCCTGAAGCCTTTCCAGAAAGTCGTGGTTGAAATTCATATTCTACAATTTGTTCTACTTTAATTTGCACTGCCTTATCATTAATTAATAATATTGGTCCCTATAACAAACTTAAAGTTTTATCACAAAAGTCACTAATTTAGGATTTGTAGTAAATTTCCAACAAACACATCTTTTCTCACTATAAAATCTAAACTTCATGATTTTGGTGACCAAATATTATATTTATAGAAAATACCTAATTTCGGCAAACAATTGTGATTTTTAGGTACCAATTAAACTGAAATAATTAAGACCTTAATCACGTGAAATACTTTGATAAGCGTACTTGTATTTGCAAACGCAAATATAAAATACTATAAAATGTAACATGATCGTAATATTAATCAGAAAAAGAAATATATTAAGGCCGTGCGATTGTTGCACTCCGTCAAACAGCTCAATTTTCGAGTGTTTGGAGATGTTAATTTTACACTAGTTATAAAAAAATGGTGATGAATTGTAATAACATTTCAAATGTATCTTAATTCGTTAAATGTCCAGCTACTATTTCTAAGAAAAAGTGAAACTGGAAGGCTTAACATCAGTAGCTTAATTAATTGTTAGGTGATAGCCTTTAATGTTGATTTTAATTTTATATATTGTCCCAAATTGCTATTAACGGTACCAAATTGCCCTAACATTTTTTCTGTTAGAAAAATAGAATAGATTGAACTGAATTTATCAGTTAATTGCGGGGTAATTACATGTTTCATACAAAATGTTTTACTTTTGTTTTAATTTAGTACAAAAAGTATTAAGTTTACATATTTCATACAAAAAGTTTACTTAGTGTTCTAAAATAATACATTCCGTTAAGCCTCTACTAACACTGTTACTTCCAATTACATAATACATACAAAAAGTTTCATCAATGTTTCAAATTTATACAAAAAAAATTAAATTAAAACTTTCCATTTATTATTTCAAAGACAATTATTTTTATTACTCACAAAATTGAAAAAACACATAGAAAAAAATCACCACTCTTCACCATCAAATTAGCGAATTGCATTTTATTGTCGAAGCTGTCTCATATAACAATGGAGAATACAACTAAAAAGATATTGAATCTTTTTTGTAAAAATTAAATATTGACTTATGACTGTTTAAAGCTCAAATTAGTCATTTTGTAAAGATGAAATATGGACTTATTTTATACTGTATTCTATAAGGAATCCAATAAAAAATAGAGTATATTGAGAGATAGAATTTTTTAAAACCACGATCAATTGCTGGAAGAATTGATATTGACTGTTATTTTTTTAGAGTGATTAATTGTATTAAATCTCTAATTATTCTTTTATTATGATGATAAGTTGGACAAATTATAAATTAACTAACTGTGTTTAAAATATTTAACAGAATGTATTAATTTAAAACACTAATGTAATTTTTTGTATGTAATATGTAAACTTAATACTTTTTGTACTAAATTGAATCAAAGGTAAAACATTTTGTATGAAACATGTAATTACCCCGTTAATTGCCTATTACAAAAAATGTTTATAAATGAAATATAAAGATCTCTTATTGCTTATTTTGAAAATATCTACTATATTCCAAGATCTAAGCCGCAACACTTTTTTGTAGTATTGATAGAATTTTGTATAAATTTATTGAAATATTGATTTGGCAAACTATTTTTTGCAAGAAACCTTGTTTTATACGTATGTGAAAAGTCGAGGAAATTGTTGTCTGATGAAGTCAAGGGTCGTTGTCCAAAATAAATGCCAAGTCAATGGTCATTTTTTCTTAACGGTGGTGTGCCGTTTGTTTGTTAGATTGGTAACATATGATTTAATAATTTAATTTTAATTCATGTTACAATAGCATGCAGCCTACTTTTTTACACTTAAATTCACACTGCGGTAGTGGTTCATCGTGTCCAAATTTTTGAATTTTGAGGAAACAATTATTCGGATTGGGCAGTTGAAAATTTGAAAATAAGGTCTAGAAAACGTCGAACTTTTATAAAATTAAAGTTCGTAGAACATACAAATGAAACTATGACATTGAATTATTCATGAGTAACTCACAGCCTTCTCCTCTCTTTAATTTTCCACATCAGCTTGATTGTTTAATTAGTTTTTTTCACACTTTATGTTTAATTCTACTACTTTGTTATTTTAGCTAAGCTATTTATTTTTGTATTTGTAGTGTTCGAAATTTTTCAAAAGAATTTCCCCTTTCAATATTTTCATTTTAACACAAATATTTTCATATATTATTATTTCGATATGCCGTTGTGTATTGTGGTATATAAAAATTAATATTGTTGTTATATTGAAGCTTTAAGTAATAGCACTGTACATTATATCATACATAAAATCATATTAAACTGAATATTCAAATACAATAAATCAAATATATATTTCAATATTTTCCCTATCCCTGATAGGAAAAGGATCAATTGAGTAGAAAATCATTAATTGACCAGAAAACGAAAGTGCGACTCAAGAAAGCAACAATTACTTGCCACTATAGGATCATCAATCTCTTGAAAGGAAAAGGCAAAACAAATATGAAGTCCTTATACTAAGTACTACTTATATTTTTATTTCATTATTTTCTTATACAATTTTTTTTATTTCACTAGATCCTTGTATTAATGCATTTTATTTCATTATGTCCTTTTACTTTTTTTTTGTTTTATTGGCTTTATACTAATAGATTTTGATTAAAAAAAAATTCGGTTGAATATTTATATAATAGGCTTTATCTTTAATTAAATTTTTTTATTTTATTAATTTATCTACTTTTTCTCGTGTTTATTTTAAAATTAATTTAGTTGCAATATCGACTCAAAATCATTGAAAAAATATATAATTAATATAAAAAAAATCATTTTCCTAATGATTCTTTAGTCGATATTGCAATTGAATTAATTGCAAAATAAATATAAGAAAACAGAAAATAAATAAATTTAACTAACATATAAAAAGTTGCTTAGATGAAGTCCATTAAATAAAGATTCAATCAAATAAAAAATAAAAGTATAAACCTCTTAAATCAAATGCATTATTATAAGGATTTAATGATACAATTCTTTTAAAAAATGATTTGATGTAACAAAAGACAATTGGTATAAGAACTTCATGAACCAAAAATTGGTAAAATGAAGAACCTCTAAATGTGTATTGTCAAAGGAAAATGATATATGGCGTATTAAGATATGTTGAAGAGTACTACCACCTTCTCATGAAAATAGAATATTTTTAAATGATACGAGTTTTAATGCACAAATAATAAAATAAGAAAGATACAGAAAAGGTAATAGTTGAAGTACTATTAATGAGGAATGGATCACACTCATTACAGAGAAAATTTCATAAAATGAAAAGTTTAAATTGAAGTAATATTAACAGAGAATAAAACTACCTTATTAGAGAGAAAAAAATGTTTCATAAAATTGGAAATTTCTATTATTAAGAAACGGACGAAAAGTAGATATCATTTCAATTATTTAATATACGGATGGATTATTAACGTATCGGTATTACTGGACGTCCACCGCAATTTCTACCGACAAAATGTCAATTTTTTTTAGTGTAATATGTATAATACCATGAGAGAGATAACCTAGCTGGATGCAGAGTGGCCATTTATTTTATTCTTTAGGATTAGCACTAGAAAGAAAAAAAGCTACAAAGAATTGGCCAACTTTGGAAATTTTGATATATGCTGCCAAACGTCACACATGCATGCAACAATTCAATGATTTAAGGAGTAGTCTAAGCCAAGACTAATGAAAAATCAATATAATTCAAACTTGCAAAATATTTAAAACTAACTAAAGAGATAAGTGTGTTGTTGGAAATTAGCTGTACATATCTTATTATCTTTAGGGCGTGTTTGATAGGCTGATAGTATTCGTGGCCCGCATAAAAAAGATGCAGTGTTTGACCAAGAAAATGCAAAAATTATTCCCAATGTATTACGTTTGATAGGTGGTGTTTGGGCCCATTTTTTTTTTCAGCCATTTGATACGCAGACCATACTCCTATAGATTCATTCAAGGTATGACATTTTTACCCTCAATTTGAATTTTATTTACATCTCGTGTCCCTGCTGAAACCCTAAATTGGAAGATGCATTTATCAGCTCATCTAAAAACATTTGCTCTCCGGCCCACCTTTTCCCGCCTCAGCAATAACTCTGTCGCTAAAAGCCTTCCAGTTGATAACAACTCAGTTGAAGAAGAAGATCTCCAAGTAAGCAACTATTTAGTAATTAACTGATTTTTATTTGTAGTGGATTTGATTATGTTTTCAATTACTATCTGTTTTTGACATAGATCGAAGCGTATTTCCGGCCTTATGGTCTACGCAATAGTTTAATCGTTTGGTTCTGATGTTAAAGTTTTCGACATACCATGTGGACCAATAGATCTAACCGGGTTTGATTATGCTTACAGCAGATTCGAATAAAGTATTGCGTAGACGATTAAACTATTGTTGGTCCAAATGGTATACGATAGAGGCATGAAGCAGCTTCGACAACAAAAAGTTTTCGAAATTAACTTTTTGCTTGTGTTTCCATATTTAAATTCATATTGGGGCCAATATTGTTGTTTTCTGGGATTATCAGCTTCGATGTGCAATTAGTTTGCTGCTTTTCAATCTCATTGTGATTTTACATATAGGCTTCAAAAAACGTTTGTCTGTGTGTTATTCTTTTCAGTAGCTTGAACCATGACCGACAACTACCACCCAATGAACTCCGTCGAGACGAACATAGGTTCGCAAGGTCAGTAAACTTAACATCGTTGGAAGTATTTTATGGTAAATACAATTGTTTTGATGTGTTCAACGGATTTGTAGTAATTAATACACATTCTCATACTCAGGCGGCAGTGGCCTAGGGCGTGGTCCAAGGCCCCGGGTTGATCGCACAAGAAGAAGTTGGACAGCTCGCGAAGAGGAAATACTTGTGTCTATTCTGAAGGATCTTGTCACACATGGCTGGAAAAGTGACAATGGGTTTCGCGGGGGATATCTGCAGCGGATTGAAGAGGCTCTGAATCGGGAGTTCCCAGGATGCGGCTTGAGGGTTGCTCCTCATATCAATTCGAAGATTAGCCAGTGGAAGAAGAGCTACTCGTCTCTGAGTGCGATACTTGCACGAAGTGGTGTGGGTTTCAACATGAATAGAGATTTCAAAATTGATTGTGACGATGACCAATGGGAGCAGATTGTTAAGGTTGGACATGTCAAACTATGTACAGTTCATGAATTACTATTGACTCTGTGTTTTGTATTGTTGGTAATTGATTTTTTACATGAGACTATAACTACACGATTGGTTGTTTTATGCTTTTTTCTGTACAGTGTGATGCCAACGCACGCGGTATGCGACACAGGTCATGGCCTCTATGGGATGATTGGAAGGTGTTGTTTGGAAAAGATCGTGCTGTTGGGACCGTTGCAAAAGACACGTTCGATGCACATGCCAATTATGCAGGGCGAACACCATCCTCTCAACAAGATGTCCGGCTGGGATCCCCTGTTGAATCGGGTGAATATTCAGCAGCCAACCCGAGCCCACAACAGAGGCCCATGGCCAACCCGGATGAAAGCACCGGCCAGAGCATAGATCATTCACTACAAACTAAAAAATCTGGATCAAAAAGGAAGGCCTCTAGCCCTCCTGTGGGTTTGATTGAGATGCTTGGACGGATGCAAGATGATACCAATGACCGGCTTGACAAACTGACCAATCGGATTGGGTTTGAGTTTGATCTTAGCGAAGCACGTAAGGAAGTTATCGACATACTGAGTGGTGTACCGGATCTGACGCTTGTGCAGCAAATTGATGCCTCCGAGATCATCATCGATAAGGTGGAGCGTGTTGAGTTGTTCATGCGTCTTCCGGAGACATCGCGTCTTACATACGTGATGCGTGTGCTGGAGAAGCACGGCCACTATTGAATGCAACACATCTGTGTTTTGCGCACCGTGTAGACGGGCTCTACATCTGTCTTTGGTGCTTTTATATATTAATGTCGCCAAACTCTATTATGCAGACGATTAGTTTTGATGCACTATTGTGGTTGTATATTTTGGGGCAAACTCTCGGTCTTAGTAGGTAAAGACCCCTCATTTGTTTTTTTGTAATGTGCATGATAGTTGGGGCCTGTGTTATGGAAATGCATATTGATGTATAATTCCCGAGTTTTAAATTCAATTCACAAGTTGTTAAAATTAACGATAGAGGCATGTAAAGTGATAGAATCTAAAACATGGTAAATATCACAATGAAAACCATATGAAGCATGCTCTATTTGAGTGGGATTGAGATTTGGAGATGGTTCGTCGGAATGTTGGCCGGAATTTCTTCTTTCTATTCTTCCTCCTCTCTTCATATCTTTTCCTCTCTCTTCTTCCGGCTGGAATCTGCCTCAATGAAAACCATAACAAAAATTCGGCAGTTTTCGCAGGGCTCGGACTAGTCCGCGCGGCCGTCATCAAATGGCCATAACTTCTTCATCCGAGATCCGATTGAGTCGTTCAAGGTACCCACGCGAAGCTATTTCAAAGCCGAAGAAAACGGTGGTAAGATAAAATAATTTGGACATTGTCTTGATAGGCAATAATTACATTGAATCAGACGCCATCGCTTTGGATACAACATAGGAGAAACCTTGGAGAAAAAATAACATTTTTTGGAGAAGGGTCCGAATTTTTTTCAATCCGACGCTTCTGTATTATGTTTCACTATCTACTTTTGCATTAGACAAAATCCTTTTCTATGTCAATATTTAACAAAAACGTGTGTTAATAACAAAGCATTTTATAAAGTGTAATGATACTTTTGGCTTATATATGTTATGTTTACTGCATACAATGATAGTTTTGCCGGATAGAATGATACTCTGAGTTGATAAAATGATACTTTTGGCTTTGGATTTATTTAGCCACAAATAAATATGCTCTCTATGAGCTGTTTCGTGAAGCATCGGTTCTCTGCATTATACATTATCACCTTTTGCATTTTAAGGTATGTAATTATGAAAATGTTGTTATTGTCTAATTTATCATTTTTATCTAATTGGCTGAATAATGTGAAACGATTTTATATGATATTATCAGATTTTTTGTTATGTTTTCTGTTCTGTTTGTGCTATTTGTAATCCCATTTATCCAATGCTTCAATATCAGTAGGTAAATTTGTGTTATTATTTCCAGAATTATACAGAGGATGGCTACCTTTTCACAAGTTGCCTCTAAATTACTATTTATTTACAAAAAATGCATGTATGGATGAGATTAGGTAGAAGATTTTTAACTTCACAATCGTAATTAAAACCCAACCTATGCTGGTAATTTGATTAAATAGATGGTCTTGATTTATTTTCATGCTGTTAAAGATTTCTTCATGATAATTTCTTCATTTCCCTCATTTAAATATTAGGTTTAACATACAGTCGCTACATTAACAGCAAACGATGAGTTATAGATGACTAATAAAGGTAATTGTAAGACCCCGTCGTTAGTACTACTCATTTTCCACCATTTAAATTATACGTTTGGATTGAAAATATATGCGTGTAAGTACATTAGATTAAATTTAACCAATTGAAAATTTGATGCTTAAATAAAAACAAAATTTACTGCTGCCTAATCCCATAAAACGAAAAAATGTGAACTTTATTCCCAAGACTATAATTGCTCTCCCCTCTGTGGTTTATGGCATGTATTATGGAGATTTTGATGATCTATTATTATAAAATTGATACCATTCTCTACATAACACCAATGTGATAGTTTAGTTTAGGCCATCGGCAAAATTTTGACAACTAATCAAAGTAATAGTTTCAAATGATAAAATGATACGTTTGTTTAATAATGATAGTTTTAGATTTTTTGAATGATAAAATGATACTTTTGCATCATAAAATGATAGTTTGAGGGGATAAAATGATAGTTTCAAATGATAAAATGATACTTTTGTTTTAATAATGATAGTTTTAGATTTTTTGGATGATAAAATGATACTTTTGCATCATAAAATGATAGTTTGAGGGTTTAAAATGATAGTTTCAAATGATAAAATGATACTTTTGTTTAATAATGATAGTTTTAGATTTTTTGGATGATAAAATGATACTTTTGCATCATAAAATGATAGTTTGAGGGGATAAAATGATAGTTTCAAATGATAAAATGATACTTTTGTTTTAATAATGATAGTTTTAGTTTTTTTGGATGATAAAATGATACTTTTGCATCATAAAATGATAGTTTGAGGGGATAAAATGATAGTTTCAAATGATAAAATGATACTTTTGTTTTAATAATGATAGTTTTAGATTTTTTGGATGATAAAATGATACTTTTGCATCATAAAATGATAGTTTGAGGGGATAAAATGATAGTTTCAAATGAT
The DNA here is from genome assembly GCF_004379255.2 of Salvia splendens. Taxonomy (NCBI): domain Eukaryota; kingdom Viridiplantae; phylum Streptophyta; class Magnoliopsida; order Lamiales; family Lamiaceae; genus Salvia; species Salvia splendens. Next base: position 15,167,853 of record NC_056032.1, read on the forward strand.
AAAATGATACTTTTGTTTTAAAATGATAGTGTAGATTTTTTGGATGATAAAATGATACTTTTGCATCATAAAATGATAGTTTGAGGGGATAAAATGATAGTTTCAAATGATAAAATGATACTTTTGTTTTAATAATGATAGTTTTAGATTTTTTGGATGATAAAATGATACTTTTGCATCATAAAATGATAGTTTGAGGGGATAAAACGATAGTTTCAAATGATAAAATGATACTTTTGTTTTAATAATGATAGTTTTAGATTTTTTGGATGATAAAATGATACTTTTGCATCATAAAATGATAGTTTGAGGGATAAAATGATAGTTTCAAATGATAAAATGATACTTTTGTTTTAAAATGATAGTGTAGATTTTTTGGATGATAAAATGATACTTTTGCATCATAAAATGATAGTTTGAGGGGATAAAATGATAGTTTCAAATGATAAAATGATACTTTTGTTTAATAATGATAGTTTTAGATTTTTTGGATGATAAAATGATACTTTTGCATCATAAAATGATAGTTTGAGGGGATAAAATGATAGTTTCAAATGATAAAATGATACTTTTGTTTTAATAATGATAGTTTTAGATTTTTTGGATGATAAAATGATACTTTTGCATCATAAAATGGTAGTTTGAGGGGATAAAATGATAGTTTCAAATGATAAAATGATACTTTTGTTTTAAAATGATAGTGTAGATTTTTTGGATGATAAAATGATACTTTTGCATCATAAAATGATAGTTTGAGGGGATAAAATGATAGTTTCAAATGATAAAATGATACTTTTGTTTAATAATGATAGTTTTAGGTTTTTTGGATGATAAAATGATACTTTTGCATCATAAAATGATAGTTTGAGGGGATAAAATGATAGTTTCAAATGATAAAATGATACTTTTGTTTAATAATGATAGTTTTAGATTTTTGGATGATAAAATGATACTTTTGCATCATAAAATGATAGTTTGAGGGGATAAAATGATAGTTTCAAATGATAAAATGATACTTTTGTTTAATAATGATAGTTTTAGATTTTTTGGATGATAAAATGATACTTTTGCATCATAAAATGATAGTTTGAGGGGATAAAATGATAGTTTCAAATGATAAAATGATACTTTGAAACTGCGGTATACCGAAAAATCGGTATTTTCGGTAATTTTCCGGTACGGTAAGTCCGGTATTACGGTATTTCGGTATAATTTCCCACCCCTACGAATACGCTGCAATCTCAGAGAAGTCGATAAACGAACACCAAACCACAACAATTGCATAATCCGAATTCAATTACAACATGAACATAAATTCAAATACATCGTCTTCATTAGCTTCGACAATGAAATCCATTTGTCGTAGCTGTTTTATCAGAAGGAGCTTGGCCTCAACCTGAAATGAAGCAAAATTGTTCATGTTGAAAACCAACGATGACTTAACACAAGTACGCATGCATAGATGAAACATTGCACTTTAGTACCTTCGTGAAGCCACATAGCTTCGGCTAGTTGATCGCGTTTATTATTCCACGCCGGCGTTGCCTCTATCGTGTCGACGTAAACATTTTCCTCTGGCACCCCCTCTTGTAAACCCATGCCGATGTGATGACCATCTAACTCTAGTTCTATTGGATCCACTGTCATCTGGCCTCGTATAAAGTTGTGAAGGAGAAAGCAAGATAGGATCAGCTCCACTTGTGTGTTAATTGGGTAGTACGACGCGCTTCGCAATATACCCCATCTCATCTTCACAACGGCAAACGCACGCTCTATCACATTTCTCGCTTTAGTGTGACGCATGTTGTACATTTCTCGTGGATTCTGAGGCATCATCGCATGAGGGCCACATTCTTTGAGATGGTAGCGGACGCCCTTGAACGGGGTAAGAAATCCTTCACTATTTGCATAGCCGTTGTCGCATAAATAATATTGGCCTAAAGCAAACAATTCGCTTACATAAAACCGAATTCAGCCAATGATAAACCATGAAGATGCCCTAAACAATTGACTCACCTCTAGGTACTTTTAAACCATGTTCACGTGTCACTGCGTCACGTAACACCCTAGCGTCTCCGGCAGATCCCTCCCAACCGGCTAGAACGTAAACAAAACGCATGTCCTGAGTACAAACAGCCATTGTATTTGTTGCAATCTGGCCATTCCTACTCCGGAAGCGTGGTTTATCTTCGCTATCAACTAATACATTGATATATGTCCCGTCCAATGCTCCCAAGCAACCCTACAACATCTCAGCAACCAAATACACAAGATCAAACAAGATATGCAATTCTTATACAAAATCAAATTGTACAGTAAAATATGTGGATAACAATGTCTGAATGAATATCTCACCGGAAACCACTTCCACCTCGCGTCCTGGCAGTGCTCATCGACTGGTACCGGCTTCGCCAAAAATAGTTCATGCAACATAATCACAGCTTTGAGCACAGCATGAACATAATGTGATACAGTTTGCGCGGAACGCCAAAATTCAAATCGAACCACACGATTTTTCTTGTGATGGGCAAGTACTGACAAAAACATCGCAACTTGTTCTTCGACCATAATGTATTTTCCATCTACTAAGCCACCCCGTTCACGTAGCAGTATACATAGTCGGCCAAAGCAATTCCTATCCATTCGAAGACTATCAATACATTCCTGGTCATTTAGTCCCAAAAGTCGCGTGAGGCGATCCACCTGTGTGGGAATGCGTTCTGTATGAGAAAACCTACGCCTAACCCTTCGACCAGCCAAATCTTCTCCATCTCCTAGTAGCCTATATGCTAGAAGGCAGCAAGTAATCCTTAATCGATGTACTCGAATAATGTCTAAAATCATCAAAACGAGAGCTTCATTGGACAAACCCCCATTGGCCATTGTTCCAGAACCTATTGTAATCTCCTGCTGAAATTTTACCTCAGAAAATAGACAGAAATTCAAACCAAAACACAACACCAACCAAATCATGAAATTGCAATTTCTGCCATGTCTGTGTGTAATCGTTACACAGCAAATTATGAACTCGCAATTTCTGCGAACACAGGAGTGGGTATTATGTTACAGAGCAAATTATGAAATCGCAATTTCTGTGAGATTGGCAGTTTTTCGGCATCAACAAAAAAACAAGTCCACCCGGACCAAGGAGGTTGAAGAAAACTGACAATTACACAGAAATTACTCAGAAAAAACTACTCCCAAACTTCACGATATAATCGCCCAAATGCGCAGAAAAAGTGATGGTGAAGAAGACACTCACCGACTTTTGATTTTGGAAGGGAAAATGAAGAGGAGTCTATTGATTCAAAGATTGGGCACACCGAGTTTCGTCGACGGGAGGGAGTGATATTCAAATGTGAATCCGTTCGCCACTCTCCTCTCACATTTTGGTGAAAGCCCTAAATTTTTGAATTCTAGGAAGGTTAATTTAGACAATGACGATCACTTTCCTGACACATACTCCAATGCAGAAAATAATCGCAGAAGAAAAAGCGGAAAAGGTTTCTGTGAAATTCGGGTATAGTTTCTTGGGCCTGGGCGGGCCAGGCATATTTTCAAGGGCCACAGAGTAAGAATAACAATGCTATCAAACGTGCTTTTAGACCAGAAAATAGGCTGTTATCCTGGTGTGCACGCCTATCAAACACGCCCTTAGAAGGAATTATTATAAATCTATTATTACAATGTTTCTTTTAAGTGACTTTTATGTTACTGTTATTTTTTAGGTCGGCCTGACTTTTATGTTGTAAAACACAATTTTGTATTATATCATGTTGAAGGAATGGAATTATTTTTAACATTGAAGGATTATTCACTCTTCCAATTCCGTGTTGTGTTAAATATATATGTTCAAAAATCACTCTCAACATCAAAATGAGGGCTGTATGACATATACAGTGATGTATATATATGAATGCAGTAGGTTGATTACATTTTATAGTATAAAATAATAGGAAAGAATATGTATATAAATCATGGACGAGTAGAGTGCGTGTGGGCGAGTTGAATGTGACACGCACTAACCCAATAAATATCTGAAATTCTATGGAAATTTCAAGAAGTTGACAAAGGCTAAAACTACACCATTTTTCTTTTAAGGATAATAACCAGATATTTAATTAAATTCTAGTTTGTATTGTGACTTTTGAAATTGAAATATTAAATTAATAAATTTTAAATTTTCTCAATTGTTTTATTATGTACAAAATATCGTCTTTTAATGATTTTAAAATATATTTTAATAAAATAAGTTTTTTTTCTTTTTTTATTTCTTTATTTTTTATTGAAATATTATCTTTTTTTAATATAACTAAAAGACGTCAATTTGTGCATGAATTGAAAATTTTAGAAAAAATTGGAACTTCGTGATTTAATATTCCAATTTTAATAGTCATGGGACATATATGAATTTGACCGAACTTTATAATTTAAAAGACTATTATTCCTTTCTTTATAACCCTGAAATCTCAAATCGGGTGTTATATAGTGAGGTAGAGTGAAAAAAAAACTACTCTAAGAAATAAAATAAAAAATAAAACGACAATATATCAACAACAAAACTGATCAAATATGACAAGACAATAAAAATCTGAATTAGAGATAAACAAATCAAAGCTAACCACTCAAAACCATATATACAGCAATCACGAACATCAGCATTGCATAAATTTCAAAAGAAAAGAAAAAAAAATAAAGAAAACGAGTTCTTTATGCATCTTTGGAAAAAAAACAAATGGCGTACATTTACTAATGAAGTGATCAAAGCAATAACAATCAACACTTTCGATCTAAACATTAGGTATTGTAGTTATTCAACAAAGAAAAACAAGATAAGAACATTACCCAAAAAAAAATAAGATAAGAAAATTTTTCCTGCACCATATGGTCACATTATAATTATATGTAATATATTAGGCAGCTGTTAACAAAAAACTATTAAATTATATTGACTGAAGCTTAAGTCATGCTTAAGCGAAAATAAATATTCAAGGTGGTGAGATTTCTTTTAAAATTTAAGGCGGTTAGATCTTATATTTATATATGTTGTGTAAGGGGTGCGCTAGGGTGACACGACTCTTAAAGTGACATGTGACAACAACGTAGCATGCAATCTGCGATATATAGGCAAGCAACTCAGCATATGGTTTCAAGCAACGACAATACGAAATCATAGCACTATGGTGACACCATAGTTAAAATAACAACCTAAGCAAGCAATCTGCGATACATAGGCAAGCAATTTGTGATACATAGCCAAGCAACTCGGCATATGGTTCCAAGTAATCTGCGATAGGAACAAGGGCGGACCCACGTTGGGGCATGGGGATTACATGGGACCCCTAGCCATTTTAGGTATTACACCCTCCGTATTAAAAAAATAGAAACATTTGAAACGACACGGGTTTTAATGCACAATTGGTAAAGTACGTGAAAAGAATTATTAAAATAAGAGAGATGAAAAGAAAAATGAGTAAAGTAAGAGAGAACAAGAGAAAAAGTAGAATTAGTAAATTGTGAGGTTCATGTCTTAAAATAGAAAGATTCTAAAGTTTCTATTTTTAAGAAACTGCCCAAAATGGAAATAGTTGTTATTTAAAAAAAAAGGGAATCCTATATATTATGTATTCATAGAACACTTCACAAGCATTTACATAGCCCAGCTGGTTTTCAAGCTGCACTGCTAACATGGAGATCTGTGTTACAATTACGTACAACATTTATACAAATCAGAATATAACAAAAAATTCACAAAATTTATATTATATAATATTGGTAAATTTAATTTTAAAATTAATTTTTTATTTGAAAAAATATAGTAAGTACTACTATATTTTTCAATTATTTCGACATCGGCGCTATCACTATATGTATCTTTATTTATATTGTCCATTTATCGCTCATTATTCATCTCTATCTCAGCTATGTACTATTCAAGACGGGATTCTATTAACCAAATGAATGAAATACGGAATTATATTATTTTCTGTAGTCTCTACTGATTAATCTCCCTCTCTTTATACTTTGTTTTTATGGAGAATATAATACTTGAAGCATATGACTTTAAATACGACAGGCCTTAAGGAGCCCATTAAAGCTTGGGCCGGCCCGTTAGAATTTGGACCTTAGATTGAGATCGAATCTAATTTTAAGAAAATGTTTGTATAAAGATGGATCAAAAGCAAAACTTTGGGATCTATGATGAATATTTGGAAAAATGCCTTAATTTACTATGACATCTGGCGAGCTCCATTTTTGATAAATTATTGATAAGTTATGACTCGTAGATAGACTATCGATTGTATATTTATTACTCGTTCTATCCTATAAAAAGTGTGCATTCTTAGTCAAAAATATAGCTAATGTATAATTGGTAAAGTAAGAGAAATAAAAGAAATAATTTAAATATGAGGAATGATATACTGGGCGCTCGAAATGAGCGCCAGTGTCCCCTTCTCAATTCTCTCCGTTTCTTCTGTTTTTTTATTCTTCAATTTAGTCAATTTTTATCTTTTTTCTCTCTACAATTCACCACTCCTCTCCAATTCTCTATGCATGTTCTTCAATTCTCTCCTTCTGTTTCTGTTTTACTCATTCTACTACAATTTAATCGATACTCTCCCCTTTTTTTCTTTCTACACCTCTTTCAATTCTGCGTCTATTTTTTCTGCTCAATTCTTATTTTCTATCAGTGATGTTCTTTCAGTTCTCTCTCTCAGTGATGCTTATATTGTTTCGGTTAGACTTGTCCTCAAATTTTGACTCTCCAATTTTTGAAAATTATCATCCCCTAATCTGAATTGATATTCCGCTTAGATTTGTGTTTGGAGAAAAAAACGTCGTGTGAGTTTTTCCATATCTTTGCAAATTTGAGATTATTGAAATATTAGGAGAAGTTAGAAATTACTACAAGATGAGATGTGTGCAATTTTATTTTGGAGAAAAGAGTAGAAAGAGAGAATTGAGCAGATGATATTTGTGAGAGAAAAAAACTATGCGGATGGATTTTTGATTCAATACAGATCTACTAAGAAAGAAGAAATAATTTCAAGGTACTAGTATTATAAAAAAAATGGAAATTTAAAAGAATTTAAAACTAAAAATTAAAAGAAAAATTGAAAAAAGTGGCCAAAGAACCAGTCACTCACGCTGGCGCTCATTTTGAGCGCTAAGCAGAGCAATCCTCATTAAAATATTGTTAATGAAGAATGAGTTTCATTTTGATAGCGATAAAAAAATTCTAAAAATTCTAAAATATATATTTTATGGGATAAATTAAAAAGAAAAGAGTGCATATTTTTATTGAATAAAAGTAGTGGTATTTTGATTTACAATTTAAATAAGAGTGATGCTAAATGGCCATGATGTGGCAGGCCATAAAAAGTTAATTTAGTCCATTTACATGTATAAAAAAATTAGAATTACCGATATAAACATGTAAATGGACTTGTGAGTTAATACTTATCTTTGAATTCCATTACGTAAAACACATTAATATCACGAATTAGTGTATACGTTGAGCAGCAATCAAGAAATGACAGTAGTAATAAGTTGAGCAAAAACTACGAAAGAGCAACACTAACATGTTGAGCAACATACAATGAAGATGATATAAAAGTAAAATCAAGTAGTATTAAACCAAAAATTTGAAAAAAAATCAATTTTTTTTTATTTAATTAATTTATGCCTGGCCATAATGTGGCCACATAGCATTATTCTTTAAATAATTATAGATGTGACAGACTCTTCTGAAAGTTCAGTTAATTACAGCTCTGTAGGTGGGTCAAACTAAACTTGTGAAAATAATTCAAGAGAGCAAACTGCATTAATAAATAGCTATAAATCGGACATTGATTTCAGATGCGGCCACTCTAAAGTAAATTTAGTGAGCCTTAATTAATTTTACTATAAAATTGTTAGGTCTAAGAATTTAATTTCGCAAATAATGATAGAGATTCTCACGTGCTTGTAGGTGTCGTTTTAGTCCACTATATGAATTACCCCCCTTAACTTCTCAATTAAATTAAGTCATACATTTTTTTTTGGAAATATACTAACTAAGTTGAGTCATTTTTTTATATAAAAAACAAAACATTAAATTATCTTGCTTTATTACATTATCTACTTTACTCTCTGCATCTTTCTTACTTTATTCCTCTCTTTTATTTTTCAACATATTTTTTAATTTTAACTCAACTTAATTGGAATAAAGAGAGTAATATATTCAAATAATTTGTGGACATAGGTAAGGAGATGATCAAAATATAATTAATATTAAGTGCATAACTAGAGAACAAATCTAAACCATTAGATCAAAACGATCTAGTTCACTATATGAGCGTTTTAGTTCACAATATGAATTTGAAAACAAAGAGTGAACCAAAACTCCATTATAGTGAAGTATTTACTCCATGAAGGATTTAGTTTACTGTGATGGCTTTATGGTTCACTCCTTCGTGTAGCGAACTAAATCACTCTTATAGTGAACTAAATCGCTCTAATAGTGAACTAAATTTGTGTTTTCTAGTTATGCATTTAAGTAGTGATTTTCCTAGATCACTACTCTACACAAGTATATTGGATATATAATGTAACAAGTATTCCCTTCATCCTAATATAAATATCACATATTTCTCTATTAATTTATCACATAAAAAATATAATATTTTCTTTTTAAAAAATTTATATACTTCATTTTAATATACAAAAATATGTTTCTCTTTTAAATTAACATATAAAATAATATTTTTTAAATTTTTTTTATCATTATCTAAATGTAACATCTATATGAACATCTATCATGGAACGAAGGATAGTGATAACAATAGCCACACAATAAACTTTTAAAGTGTTATGTCATGATATTTGCTAATCCATCACAAATTCGACTATAGTATACTGCAGTTATAAATATAGAGATATACTCAGATTCATATGCTAAATATATCCAAAACGTCATATTATGTGCATTATATAAATTAGTAATATACATTTTAATAGGCATATAATGTACTATCCTATATGATGTAAAATATACTCCCTCCGTCCCAAAAGAACATGCATTTTTTTCATTTTAATCTGTCCCACAAGTATATGCACTTTCTAATTTTGGAAAGTCTTTTCTTTCTAATGAGGTGGGACCCATTCTCCACTAACAATACTTTAATTACTTTTTCTCTCTACCTCTCTCTTACTTTACCACTTTGACACTAAAACCCGTGCCGAACCCAAAGTACATATTCTTTGAGAAAGGAGGGAGTACGAATTATGTACATTATCTGGGATAATACATTATATAGGCATAAAATGTAGTACTCTCTATGTTCATAGTAGTGGAGGCGTTTCTTTTCAGCATGCGATTTAAGAAAAATTGTGTTAAGTGAGTTAAATAAAGGAAGAATAAAGTAAGAAATGAAAAAAGTAGAGAGATGAAGAGATAATAAAGTAATAGAGAGTAAAGTAAGAGAGTGGAAATGTGTTGACTTTTTCTAGAAAAGGAAATGACTCAACTACTATGGAACGGATGATGTACATTATTGTGTCTATAATGTGCATTATATGACGTTTTGCATATAAGATTGGTTTAACGTTAATACCCATGTATATATAATCCCTCCGTCCCATTGAAATTGGTCATTTAGGGTTGACACATGTTTTATATAATTGGTAAATGGTAAGTAAAAGAGAATGAGAAAAAAGTAATTGAAATTGTATAGTAGATAGTATGTCCCTATATGATAAAGTAAAAGAAAAAAGGAAAAAGATTAGGAGTACTATAAATGGATATGATTATTTCTATGGGAGGGATGAAAAAGAAAATAGTTCGTCTTATTTCTATAGGACGGGGGAAAGTGAGTATATACTAACATCTCCTAATTTCGTTGTAGCTTTAATTATGTACACATACATACTTCCTCTGTTCAATTAAAAATGAAATGCTTCCTAAAATAGAAACAATATTATTTCTATTTTTTATCTTTTTTGTTTTGATCTTTTTTCATTAACTTAAAAAAATACTCCCTCCGTCCCATTAAGTATGCAATATTTGCTTTTCGTCACGGGATTTTATGTAGTGTTATTTTGTGTGTTAATGACGAGAGAGTAAAGTAAGAGAGAAGAAAAAGTAAAGAGAATATTGTTTCTATTTTTAAGAATATTTTATTTTTAATAAGACAAACTAAAAAGAAAAAAATCGTTTCATTTCTAATAAAAATGAAGAGTAGTGCTAAATGGTCTTATTATGGTCAGCCATAAAAATAAAAAAATTAATAAAAGATAGTGTATTTAATGTCATTTCACTGAAATCAATGCTTCTAAAAAGTGTCAATTTTATTTGTACAATTGTACCCTTAGTTATGAAATATAAATATGAATAGACTAGAATTTATTCAATTGGATCATTCAATATTTATTAAGGTTACATGATAATTAATTTAATTCTTTATTATATTTATAATAACAACTCATCGTGGTAATACTTTTATTTTTCATATTTACTTAAAATACTCTAAATGTTTGTATATTTAAAAATAAGTAAAATTGAGCTTTGATCAATATACTTATTTATATTAATAATCATAGGTTAATATTATAAACGACCACTAAACTACATGTATCAAATTAGTTCCTAAATCAATTTATTTCTTAAGGAGTACTAAACTTTATATTTCATTCCATTTAATGAAATAATTCAAAAATTAATTATCTTTATTAGTGGGGCTTGAAATAATAGTGTAGGAAATAAATTAATAAAAATATGAATGTTAACATGTTAAGGAAAAATAAGTAAGTCATTACTCATTAACGACAAATATGAGTAACTAAAACTAGAATGTAATATCACAGTACAAATATTGTATGATATATAATTTGTTCTAACGTATTGAAGATTGTGTCAAGTTTAAAGATTTATTACTATTAATTTTCTTAGAAAAATAATACTAGTAATTATTATGGAGAGAGAATGGTGTATATATAAATTGGAAAGTCAAAAACATTCATTATCTTTTGAAATGGTGAGAAAATGGTTGTTATGTAAAAACATTTTAGCACAAACTATTGCTATTAATTTATTGCATTAATTTTTATAATTATTTATGAAAATATCATTGTGTGACTGGCCACGTTATGGCTGCACAGCATTACCCAAAAATGAAACAAAACATATGGAGTAGTACATAAAATTTGATGCAAAAAATTAAATGATTTATTTTTAATAAGACGGAGAGAGAGTAGGGAGTAGTATAAGTGTATAACTTAACGTGAAAGACATGTAAATAATTACTCATAGTGAGGTGAGAAGGAGGTTGGGTGGTCCCATTAATACCGACCAGGCGGCATCTCTTCTCTGATTGGAGGCAAACTGACTGCCCCACGTGGATCACCACATCCACTGGTAGCCCTTGATTTTGACTCCTCGAATCTTGCCGATGGGCCCCACTTTTTCCATCTAATAACTCAATTTGGATTCCATTTTTTTTATTTATAAAGCAATTCAATTCGTGTATCCAGATTAATTGATTTTGAATCAATTCTAGTACTACATAGGTTATTAATTAATTAGTTCAAACTAATATGATGATTAATCGTATAAAATTAATACGCGATCAAATCAATTTATAATAATAAAAATTAATTATATTAATAAAATGTACTAGCATATTTAATTATGAGGTTATTATATAGATACATTTGAATTCAAATATAATTATGGATTAAATGTATAAAATTAGTTTATGATGAAAATGCATCAAAAATCTAATTTATATTAATTTTAGTTAAAATAAAACATACATATATAAAAAAATTCAAAGCATATGTTAAAATTCAAAATGTTTCTTATATTATTTGAATTCTTAAATTTATTTATCTATTGTTTGTAATATCAATATAAATTGAATATATATGTATATCAAATATAAAATGGAAGGTTATTTTTTTTATAATTTTTCAAATTATAAATATAATCAGTAGATCCTCAGTTTCCTTATAATTGAGTCATTTTTTCTATTTTGGGAAGTTTCCTCATAGTTAAGAGTCATTTTCATATATAATACTAATTAACATTTCTTCTTGCTCTTACTTGTTCATTCTACTTTATTCATTTTCTATTTTTTTTTCTCTCATCCTCTTTTCTCTTTCTTATTTTTTTATCTATCTATTTAACATATTAAATATTTATTTTTTTAATTTTGTGCCAAAAAAATTAACTATGAGAGAATAAAGGGTGTATATAAAATATTGCACCTATGTCCATTCTACTAATCTTGTCCATTAGGTTCTAGGTCAATTTTACATAGCTTACAGGATAATCAGGTTATATTTTTATTCTAAAAATCAAATTTCTAACCTTTTAAATTTTATAGGCTATTGGGGTCGGCACATAAGTTTAGTCTAGACTCTAGACTAACATCCCTATATAAAGTAAAATATACTTCATCGCTTGATGTTATAAAATTACATTTTGCTATTTAAGGATATTCATGATTTAAAGTTTTATATATTTCTTATACTTATTTAATTAAATGGAATATATACATTATTAGGATAATTTCTTTGTACTTCTAGAATATATACGTTAGCATTCAGAATATCTTCATTTCTTTGTACTTCTGGTTCTAGCACTACTGTAATAATTTTAGTCGAAGAACTACGAGCATCCACAATGGATACCCTAGTGAGAGTCCTAGTGAGAGAATTAGTAGTTGTCAAATTAGCATACTCCTTTTTTCTGCAATGGTGGAGTCCTATTGGGAGCCCTAATGGTGCCCTATCTATTATCGATTTTTCATTTCAATATTATTGTTTTTTAATTTTGTTTTTAATTACTAAAATACCAAAATATATAATACTCCATCCATCCTTCTGTAGTAGAGGCATTTCTTTTCGGCACGAGATTTAAGAAAAATTGTTTTAAATGAGTTAAGTAAAAGGAGAATAAAGTAGAAATGAAAAGGTAGAGAGATGAAGAGAGAGTAAAGTACTTTTTGCCAAAAAAAGGAAATGACTCAGCTAGAGTAGGACAACCAAAAAAAGGAATACTACTCAGCTACAGAGGGACGGAGGGAGTATTAAACACCACAAATTTTTTTAAAAAAACTACATTACTTAATTAAAAAAAACTACATCATACGCCAAAAAAAACTACATTACTAAACTAAATTACTAAATTAAAAAAAAAGCCTAACTAGTCATCTAAATTTAACTTCTGGCTCAAATTCTTGATCATCCTCTCAGTCCTCTGTCGTTTTTCCGGATCGGTTTCCTGATGAAGACTGTTTTGTGCGTCAAGTATAAACCTATACTCAACCACCTCGCTAAAACCACCAAACTCCTCGATCGATGAGGCCATGAGCTGAGCAGACGGAAGAGGCGCAACCTGCGGTGGGAGCCGATCCAGACGCGGTCGCCTTCGCATTCCCTTTGGCCTGGGCTTTGGCAGCCTTGGTGCAAATGGGACGTCTAAAAGTAGGCATAGGCGTGGCGGAACTCCCTTCCGACTCAGCGTTCAGATCCACAGGAGATGGGCCGCTGCTCGTGTAACCGCTAGTGGCAGTATTCTTCGTATGCTTCGCAGCTGAGGATCCAATATGTATCCCTCAGTTGAACTTCGTCTTGTCCTTCGAGATCAGTCAAACATTGTACATCTTGAACTGCCCGAATTGCGAATGGTACTCGGACATCGGCTTGTTGAGGACATCCTCCATGTTCTCACCGCTGCCCCTTGCGTCCCTGTTCTTGTTGTAGATATAACAGAAGTTGTTGACGTGGAGCTTGATCCGATCCCAACACTTGCGCAGCTGAACCTTGGTCCGCTTGTACGCCCAACTCGGTTTCACCTCGTTATATCTGGCCTCAATGCGATCCCACATCCTGGACGAAGTCTGGTTGTTGGCGCATATCGAATCCTCCGATATATCGACTCAACACTGAGCCACCTTCACGTACTCCCAACTCGTAGTCAGTACGCCCTGTTGCGTACTCTTCATTGGGCTCGTTGGATAGGAGTGGGACTGGGACGGATGACACCTTTTCCTTTCGCGACATCTTCTTCTTCCTCCTCGGCGGCTCAGGGGCAGGAGGTTTCCCACAACTAAGCTCCATGTCCTCAACCCGATACGCGTCGGTATTGAAGAACGGATCGAACTCAGAGTCCGAAAGGTAAGTGGACCCTACGTATCCAGGCGTCTTGACCCGGTAGTCTTCGTAGCCGGGCCACCGGGCACCGCCGCCTCCTCCGTCAAACATCGGCATATCGTTGTCGACGCCATGGGGGGTTTGGGAATTGACTCGGATCCATTCTTGAAAGTGTGAAAATGAGAAAAGAGAAGAGAAAGTGAGTAGAGTAGATAGTATTTGTGTGTGAAAAGTGAATGAGGATTGGGTATTTATATTGGTTTAATTAGGGTTTAAAGAATTTTAAAAAAATAAAAAATGCAAAAACCGAAGAGATCCGGCTCGGGCGCGGGGCTGCAATGGATGCCTGATCGGGCACCCGATGGATCGAGCGCGAGATCGGGACAACCAATCTTTCGGTCGCGCAGCTCGGGCTTGGGCACTTGCGGTGGATGCCCGAGGACGCCCGAGCCCGATCTCGGGCGATATCGGACATCCAATGTGGATGCTCTAAGGTCACGCTTAACTTCAACTATCATTTTTTCCAAAATTATATACATATAATCGTTATGCAACACAATACTTCTTTATAACGAGTTGGTCCTGCTACAATTGTGAAACGTGATTGGAGAACACCAAATGCACATTCCACATCTTTTCTACATGCCTCTTGTTTCATTGCAAAATATTTTTATCTTTGGGGTAAGAGGCTCTTGAATTGTTTGCATTATTGTATCATTTTTAAGTATATACCGTTGACTAAGTAATTATTCTTTTTCTTGAATAACATTATGAGTTGGAGGAGTAATACCTTGAGTGAGATTATAGAAAAGATGAGATGAATCTAACACGTTGATGTCATTGTTGCTGCCGGGTATCCAAAATAATCATTACATATCCAAAGATCATATACTCTTCTCCAACTTCGAGGATAATTGTAGGTTTTCCACTACGACCCTAATGTGGACCACTACACCCTGTAGAACAATTTTTTTCATTTCCAATACATACAATCTAAATTAACATACAATCCAAGAACAACCAAATGCATACAATCTAAATTAACATACAATCCGAGAACAACCAACTGACCATACAACTAGAACATAATCTTTGTACTTTAATAATATTGGAGGATCTGGTTATGATTATCAGATAGATTACGTTTTTCATTTTGTTATTGTAATTAGTTGTTCGTGTTTTAATTCAGTATTTAAATAAGAATTGATTGATTTGCACTATATTTTTAATTTTTGCAGTAGCATCATATTTAAAATTGTTCTCCATATTTAGTGTTATTCCATAAAAATCAAAAAATTAAATTAAATTTAATATATAATTAAAGAAGTTTTCTACACTAAAATGAGATTTAGAGATAATCTAAGATACACATTATTTGATAGTAATCCTAGGTTGATATTCTATAGTTTTTCCACGAATTATGCCTAATCCTCATTTATTTCGCCCAATCAAATTGCAATTTAGCAAAAATCGAAGATCAACTAATTATGCACACCCAACGTACGATTAGAATTCATATATTAACTTTTAGCCGAATAAATTGAAATACCTAAAACGCAAAATCGAATTAAAAAATACTTCTAGAATCTACACATAGAAAAATAAATAAAGGTTGACAGTGGAATCGAAGAACATAAATATAGTATATATTATAATCTTACGATTAAAGTATCTTTCTTAAGCCTAACTAAGTCTAACGCCATCCGCAATGGGGCGGACGATGGCACGCCCGATGGCGCGCATCGTCCGCGCCCGCCATCATCCGCCCCATTGCGGGTGCGTGACATAGGCCGCAGACGATCGTCGCGCCCTATACTAAGGGCGCGGAGTATAGCGCGGACGATGTCCATCGTCCGCCCCATTGCGGCCTACGCGGACGATGGCCGCGGACGATAGGCCATCGTCTGCCCCACTGTGGGCTACGCGGACGATGGTCGCGGACGATGGCACGCGTTTTTTATTTTCTATTTAAATCTCGTTTCTCATTCATTTGTACATACGAACATATCGACTATCTCTTTACATATTCTCTCTCAACATCCAACCAAAATGAATCTCGGTGACGACACCAATAGTTCTAGTTTGTCTGAGTCCGGTAGTTCGACGTCAGAAGCATTAGATGCAGCCGTTGAAGAGGCCATGACGGCATGCTATGCGGCAATGCAGCGCGAGGAGGAGGCGGCGGCAGCGGCAGCGGCGGCTGAGCAAGTCCATAGGCCTATTCGACATAGGACGTATGTCCGACGCGACCACCCTGAAGCTCACAGACGTCTGGTTGAAGACTATTTTGCCGATCAACCACGATGGGGCCCGACAGTTTTCCGCCGCCGGTTTTGAATGTCGCGGTACCTTTTTCTCAGCATTGTTCGGACATTGTCTTCACGTGATGAATACTTCACGTTTCGGGAGGACGGCATCGGCAAAACCGGCCTTACACCATTGCAAAAGTGCACGACTGCTATTCGTCAGTTGGCATACGGCACCACGGCGGACCTTTTTGACGAGTACCTTCACTGCGGGGATTCTACAGGCCGCGAGTGTCTGAAGCGCTTTTGTCGGGGGATAGTAGAGGCCTATGGCGACACATATTTGCGCAAGCCGACTACCACTGATTGCCAGGGTCTGATGCAGATGCACGAGACGGCGCACGAGTTTCCTGGGATGCTCGAGAGCATCGACTGTATGCACTGGCAGTGGAAGAATTGTCCGACGGCGTGGAGAGGCCAATTCACAAGTGGATACAAGGGCAGCCACCCGACGATGATCCTCGAAGCCGTCGCTGACCATCGACTCTGGATCTGGCATGCTTACTTCGGCGTAGCCGGGTCGAACAACGACATTAACGTCCTCAACTCGTTCACCCTCTTCACCGAGCAATGTAACGGCAACGGCCCGGCCATCGAGTTCACTGCCAACAGACGCCAATACCATATGGGGTACTACTTGGCCGATGGCATCTACCCACGGTGGCCAGTTTTCCTAAAGACGATCAGCTGCCCAATTGGTGAGAAGAGGGTTTTATTTGCGCAAAAGCAGGAGTCGGCGCGGAAGGATGTCGAGCGGGCATTTGGTGTGCTCCAATCACGGTGGGCAATTGTGAAAGGGCCGGCTCGTTCCTGGTACAAGGAAGTCATCGCCGATGTCATATATGCGTGCATAATCATGCACAACATGATAGTCGAGAATGAAGGCGGAAGCATCACCGATTGGAATGAAGATGACCGTTCATCTAGCTCGTCCGGCACGTCGACCGAGACACCCGATAGAGACTTACCGTTAGGCTTCAATGAGGTTCTATCTAGACAGGCATCAATGCGCAACCAAGCAGCTCATGAGTGACATGATTGAAGAAGTGTGGGCTCGTAACTACCGTCGCTGAGTTTGCATTTTTTCTAATTCGTATTGTAATGTATTAATTTTTATTAAATGAAATGAAGTTTTTGAAATTCGTATTTTAATTTATTAGTTTTTTTAAATTCGTATGAATTTTGTAAATATTAAAAAAATGATGATGTGGCGCGTCATAGGGCGCCCCACTGTAGGTGGGGAGGTAGGAGGATAAAACTGATGACGTGGCGCGCCTTAGGGTGCCCAATGCTGATACCCTAAACAAGGACTGCCTCACCTCGCCTTATCTATCCATCTGAAAAGAGTGATTTGCATCAGTTACGTGTAATCTAACTGAAACAACACAGTGTTAAAAGTGATGCATATTATAGAATATTATCATACTCTTTTATAAACGGCGATGTTGTATTAGTTTTTACTATTAATTAATAAAATAATATTATATTGGGAAAAGGTAATTTAAATAGAATATAGAGTAAAAGAGTGGCTGTTAAAAATAGTAAATTAAGTAGCTTTCGTAACTCTATTCAAAACAAATAATTTCATTGATATATTGTGATAGTCAGACTAAGATAAAATGAAAAGGAAATGTAAGAAAAAGAAAAGGTGGGAGATGATGAATTGTAAGTGGATGATTAGTAAAGCTTCTGAGCGTCGCTTGTGTTTAAACCGAATACAGACATTTTCCACCGCTCTCTCTTATCCATACCTTCCAATCACTATACTCTCTCTCTCAAATATATATATAATATACATATATATATAGAAAGAGAGTGTGTGTGTGTATATGATTGGTTGAAAGTTGAAAGTGTACATCCGAATTAAGGGAAGGAATAGTTGAAGGCGGTGGTGTATTCAGATTTTATCCATATTAGAGATCAGTTGGTCTACAATATTTCTATTTTCTGTTTAATTTTTTCGTCTTATATGGAGTATTACATTAATAATTCCATGCAGAAAGGTTAGTTGTAGTTTAAATTGCAATTTTTCTTCAATATAAATTTCAAACGAGTTTGATGGAGTAGGAAAAGTATAGAGTAGTGATCAATTGTGAATGATATTAGAAATGCACCATTCATATTCTTAAAAGGGGTGATTAGGAGGAATGGTTATCCACTTTTATAAAAATGCGATAAGATTATTACTAAGTTGATTTGAGATAAGATTTAGATATTTTAACACGTTTTTGTATGTGTGGAGTGGAATGAACATTAGAGAGGTTTATCATAGAATTGGCTCGCTCTGATACCATGTTAGAAATGAGTCACTCGTCTCCTTAAAAATTCTTAAAAGGGAAGAGGGTTATCATAAATTATCGTAGCAACTGGCAGAACCTGTGGCAATCTTTTATCTAATAAATGCATCCCTTCAACAAGTCGAAGCTTATTGCACGTATTAGGTCTAGCATTACTACGGTTATCCAAGTAGCGGGTACCATCAAATAATATTTAATGAATTATCCGATGATTCACTGTTTGAATTAGTTCATATTTATACATGACGGACTTAATCTCAAGACAAGCGCGTTTTAATGGCTCAAACAATGAGAACGTTTTTGTGGTGGATTGATAATTTTCTTCTGCAGAAGAGTAAGAGTTTGAGAGTGTTTTATAAATTATAATTATAAAATAATGAAAATGAAAATTATGATTTATATATGAAATTGAGTGCCTATTGGACGAAATAATTAAGTTGTATAAGCATGTGAGGAAGATACAATCTAAATCAGGAAATCAAATACTCCTATAAAGTTATCAGTGAATTAATACTAGTCACGCAAGATATGTATTAAGAAAGCCACATTAAATCTTCCCCTTTTCAGAAGGTAAGACGGAGTATGTAATAAATTTACTGTCAGAGCCAAATGTGAATTCGATATGTAGATATGTGTGCGTCAATATTTTTTTTACAAACAAGAGAGTTCTACACGAAATAAACTCCACAGCCCAAGGCTTATTTTTTTTTTGTGGGGGGTGGTGGGCCAGGGGTGTTACAATTTTTTTGTTTGAAAATAAATTAAAAAATAATATATGCAACTTGTATAATAATTATTTGTAGCTATGTAGCTGTGTAACTCAGAAAAGAACATTTAAATCGTCAGCTTAATTTTGTCATCACTAAAATTCTGTTTTCATAATTTGGAGCTAATAAATCGTCAGTTTAATTTCATTAATTTTTTTAAAAAACATTATATTCTTTTAAATTCGGATTCCATGCTTCCAACCCATCATATAAAACATTTTCAAATTAATGTAAATTTATAATCGTGAAGGAAAATTCTACTACTCCCAATTAGATGCTTCTACTCTAACTAAGAAATACTAATACTACTACTACTACTACTTTCAATCACTCAATTCCCCTTTGCTGTGAATGTGGGTGAAGGTGAATTATATATACTTTTTTTTATTAATTTAATAGTGCTATTTATTTATTTTTACGATCTCTTTCAATTTGAAATATACACAAAAGGAAGAAAAAGAAAACGTTGGGCAAGAAAGGAGCTTGATATGAAATGAGAACTGAAAAAATGAGATGAAGGTATGGGGCATTTCTGTCTTCGTATACAGGCTGGCTCATTTTTTTATATATATAAAAATTTCCAAGTTTTTTTGTTTCACATTTCACTCCAATCATATTGAGTATTTTTTCTATTCTCAAATTTTGAATGTTGGAGAATCAATTTTAATATTTTTCTAACAGAAATTAATCATTACGAAGAATAAAATAAAATTAAACACAAAAGGAAAAAAAAGGCTGTTACAACGGTGATTCATTTCTTTAGTCCCACCAACGTCAGCACCTTCCAATAATTATACTCCATATTGCATCTCATATTTTAGGTTCAATTCGTCCATAAAATATAATCTAATTTAAGGATGACACAAAATCTAATAAATAATTGATAAAATAAAAGTAAAATAGAGAAAAAAAGATGGTTGATATATTGTTAGTAAAAAAACACTCAATCTCGTTAAAGAGAAAAAAACTTAAAATAAATGAGTTGGAGACAATAGATCAAGTTATATTTAGTTGTAGGGTGTTGAACAGTTTGTAATATTACAATCGATGAAATATTGATATGAGCTTGACAGAGAATGGTGGTATGCATCCTCGCATGAAAAGGGGCTTTGATAGTGATATTCTAAGTGATTACAAGGATAGTTTGGGACGTAACAAACAAAATCACCTTTAAAGGGTTTCAATATAATTGGAAGTTTGAGAAGAAACGCTCATTCTGGAGACTTAGCACTTGGACTCGAGGTTGGTGCCACAATTCCCCTTCTCATCAAAACAGATGAATGATGAGTGGAATGAAGCTAAAATTTGGAGAGAACCCAAAAATCAATGAAGAGACAAGAGTTATTTAGGAGAGCTTGACAGACAAATCAGAATTCAAGAAAATGATTATTAGTAAACAAAACTCATTCTTATATCAAAACCAAAACTAAACTGGAACCATTAGATTATGATGATCAATCGCTTAAATTGCTCCATGTGACATATTTATATGATTTATTTTATGTAGTAAAGGTAAATTAGGGATAAAAGTCAATCCTTAAAAATTTTTAAAAAAAATTCTAAAACTTAAATTATATACTCCCTTCGTCCCCCATTACTTATTTATCACTAGTTTTCTTTTTGGTTCGTCCGTCAATACATGTTGCACTTACTTTTTACTACTTAATGGACCTACATTCCACTAACTCATTTTCACTCACATTTTATTTTATAAAAGTAAGATCCATATTTTACTAACTTTTTCACCAAATTCCATTTTAAAACTCATGCCGGGTCAAAGTGTTATACTTAATGGCGAACGGAGGGAGTATAACTTTCTCAATTAAATTATTTTTTCACACACCATATATCAAATTAACGGTAATTCTATGAGGATTCGAACAAAATCTCAATTGCATGTGTTCCGGTGAAAAAAATTGCTCAAAGTTGTAATTTGTATATTTCTATAATGATTTACATATTCATGCTCCTCATTGCATCGCTATGATGCCCTAAGTCAATGTGCTTAATGCCCTAAATTCAATGTACATAATGCCAAAAAAATTTAATGTTGTGTTTTAGAATTTTGCATCCAGTATTATGCACTGCCCTAAGTGCATTTATGTAATGCCCTTAGTACAATTAATTGCATTTAATACTCTAAGGTGGTGTTCGGTTTGTTAGATTAAATAATATCAAGATATAATCTAGGATTGAATTGTGAGATTATTTTAGTCATAGGGGATTAGCTATGACTAATTATCACATGATTATCCATCTAGGATTGAATTGTGAGATTGAATCTCATGAACCAAATACATTACATATTTAATCCTGGATACAATCTTGCAAACGGAACACCCTCTACGTGTTGTATATGTGATGCCCTAAGTACAATGCATGTAATGTCTCGAGGGCGGTGTATATAATTCTAATAAAATGTGTGTATTTTTTAATCATATTTATACATAATACAGTTATTAATTGGGCCATGTTATTTAATGTCCTATTAACATGTAATTTACAAATGTCGGATGAAAATCTTAGATCTCCACCATTCCTTTTTTAATCTAAGAGTTCATATTAAGCCTTAGTTTTAATACTCTTCCGTCCACAAAAGAATAGACCAATTTATAAATGACACGAGATTTAATGTTTAATTGGTAAAGTAAGAGAACGAAAAAATGTACTCCAGTGGAAGTAGATTTTGGAGTCCAGATTATTAGTTGCTAAAAACTTTCCTTATATGTAGAATTGGTCTAATTTTAGTAGATGACTCAGAATGATAAAATAAGTTGTGAAAATCATCAGTTGTGATTTATTTAGAAGAATTTAAAATTAGGGCGAAAATCATCAGCTGTGATTTATTTAAATTACGACTACCATCGATAAAATTGATTGCTCTGCAGATCCACTAGTAACTAATTTATTGACAATTTTTATTAATTCAACTAATTTTATTTCTTAAATGTGTTACTAGATGAGATCAAGAACATTATTTTATAAAAAAATAGCACACATTATACTCCATGTACCGAATTAAAATAATATTATAATTTTAAAATATTAAAATTGTATGAAAACGAACTAAAGTGGTCATTGTTTTTTCTAAAATTAGACATATACATAAAATTCCACGTCATATATAATTCGCGTAAGCCGACGTATATACCTCAACGGCAGCAAGATTTAAAGATTGTAACCAAAAGAATTTTTTCTTATAGAAATTAGAAAATATTAAATTTGTTAGGTTCTTAAAACTATTTAAGTAGTACTCCTATTTAAAGAAGTGGTATACAATGTCATTCTGAATTTTTTTTTCTAAAAATATGTTATCCTGAATAAATAGATGGTCAGTAAGTACGACACTACTAACGCAAGTTGACATTTAGCTGCCGCAACAGGTCTTTTTCACCAATTGATTGAAACTCTTTATAAGAATAGTAACCGGCCGCAACAACACCAATAACCTAGTTATTGCCAAAATAGGCAAAAGCAACTCGTACTCCCTCATTTCTATTGAAAATAACTTACTTTTCTTTTTAGTTTATTTTAATTAAATTAATTCATTATTTAAAAATAAAAACTCTTTTATCTATACTTTATTCCCTGAATTTTATCTTATTCTCACCAATTATTATACAAAATAAAACTTTATAAAATCTGGTGCCGCCCAAGGAAGGAGTCATCCTCCTTGGGAAGAAGGAAACACTAAATTTGTACTAGTTCTTCCTCCCCCCCCCCCCCAAAATATTACTCCCTCCATCCCATTAAATATAAAGTATTTATTTGATTTATGACATCGGATTTCATATAGTGTTGTTTTGTGAATTATTTAAGAAAGAGTAAAGTAACAGAATGAGAAAAAAATGTAAAATAATAAGTTAGTTCTTTTAGGAGAGTTTCATTTTTAATAGACAACACAAAAATAAAGTATTTTATTTTTAATGTGACAATGAGACTATTGCTATTTTGGAATTGTTCACCATTTAAAAGTATGTTAGTATGTTTTAGTAAATGAACTTCATACTCCATTAACTCATTACACTTATATGTATACTCCTTTAGAAAATAGTCTTATTTGTGGACGACACAAATTTTAATGAGAAATTGGTAAAGTAAAAGAGAAAGAGAGTAGGTAAAATATGAGAGAAATAAAATGGATAAAGTATGAAAATAGGAGATATAATATTCTCTACAATATTCTCTCTCTTATTTTACTCTATCTCCATTCTACTAACTATTTTAAACTCCCCCCGTCCAACTTTAGCAGTCTCGTTTTTCATTTTAGTCCGTCCAACTTTAGCAGTCTCGGTTTCTATTTTAGTCCGTTCCACTTTAGGATTCCTAGTTAGAATATTTAATACTCCCTCCATCCTTGAAATTTTGTCACATTTTTTCATTTTCGTCCGTCCCACAAAATTTGTCACATTTCACTTTTTACCATTTTTAGTAGTGGATCTCATATTCTACTAATCAATTCTCACTCACATTTTATTATAGAGTAAAGGTCAAAAGTAGTCTTAAACATATGACGTTTTTACGATTTGGTTATAAACATTACGTTTTGAATTATTGCATCCTACACATTTGAATTTGGGCCAGAATCAGTCCAAAATGGACGGCTCCGTGAAAACAAATGGTGAACGGCTGTTTAGCCGTCATATAAGCATTTTAATTAGAATATTTAATTATTTCAAAATAAAAATTATTAGTTTTAAAAAAATAAAGTAAATTATCACTTTTATTTCTCAATTCATCTTCTTCCTTCTTCCTCTTTCAGGCACGCAATGAAGTAAATTAGCACTTTTATTTCTCTTTCATCTTCTTCCTTCTTCCCCTTTCAGCGACGCAATGAAGAACCCTAGCTATTGCAGTGACTCAAGTTTATCAGCAGTGAAATTGTGCCTTTTATGAACCCTTCCTTCCATGAATGCTTCACGATTTTGATTAAATTGATTTCTAATGGACCGAATTTGAAGTGATTGATTGCTTGAGGTAAAAAAAATAAGGAATGCGGATGGAATTGATGTGATAAATTTTAGGATTTTTCTACTTTTCCTTCGATTTGGTCGATCGATTTCGATGTCATCGACTTGGTTGGTTTCTATTCGGTTTCGTCGCCAAAGCCGTTAATGAGAAGGATGAAGGAGGCACAGGCCAGGGCTAGGATGAGCCAGTCGAGGCCGAGCTAGGGGTAGTCGCCGGCGGATTTAGATTTGGCGAAGTTTTGCTCGGATTTGATGTATATGACGGCGGTGATGGCGAAGGAGAAGCCCTGGGCGAGGAAGACGACGATGGGGATGAGGTTGTAGGCGAGGTGCATGAGGCCGGTGGCGCCGAGAGGAGGAGGGCAATGGAGGTGAGGATGCCGGCGACCATTACTTCGGGGAGGGCGAAGGAGGGGTTAGAGTATTTCATAGTATTTGATTAATTCAATTTCTGTATTTTCATTTTATATTTATTCTAAATAAAATTGAAGTAATGATTTAGCTGCTAATAATCTTACTTAATTGGGTCAAAATAGCTTAACTTTCATTCACTGTTTGTTTTCACGGAGCCATCCATTTTAGACTGATTATGGCCCGATTTCAAATGTGTAGGATGCAAATTCAAAACGTAATGTCTATGACCAAAATCGTAAAAACGCCATATGTTTAGGATCACTTTTGACCTTTACTCTTTATTATAAAACTAATAATACTTTAAAAGTAGGACACACATCCTATCAACTTTTTCAACTCACTTTCCATTACATTTCTTAAAATCTGTGCCCGGTTAAACTGTGACAATATTTAAGGGACGGAGGGAGTAAATGGTAATAGGTCACACAGTCCATTATTTATTCCACTCACATTTTATCATAAAACTAATAGCAGTATATAAAAATGAGATTCACATTCTACAATTTTTTTCAAAAACTTTTTTTTTTATATTTATTAAGATTCACTTATCTTAACGAGTGCAAAAAAAACAAGCGCTTCACTTATCTTAAGACATAGAGTATTAATTTTATAGTAAAATGTAATTGAAATATAATTAGTGGAATATTATATGATCTATACTGAAAGTAGTAAAACAGTAAATGTGAAATTTATTGTTGTAGAAGAAAATTGTAATATATGATGATTTTTGGTGGAGAGAAAGTTGTTTTTCCCTTCAATTCTTATCCAGCATCGAAATAAAATTAATTAAAAAATAAAATTTTCATATTTTATATATTCCTCGTTCCTATTAAACGTAAGAAAGGAAAAAAAAATTTATTTCTATATTTATTAAATTTCACTTTCATTGTGCCAAAAATGACTTCACAATTTATATGTTTAAAAATTATTCTAATTTTAGCATTTCACATTGGAAAAGTTGTATTTTGACACCGCTAAAACTATAGTCTCTACTTCGCTTCTGTATGTATCTATAATGATTAATGAGCATCTGTTTTATTTGTATATAAGCAAGCAAGCAAGCAAGCAAGCACTAGTTAGCATCTTACCTCCTCCTTGCCTGCAAAAGTGGGCTGGAAAAAAAAGAAAAGGATGATCCACTGTCTTCCCACTCAATTTTTCATTCCATTGTAATTAGTGAGAGATCTATCTATGAAGAAGAGAGCAAAATCCAAAAATGATGTAAAACAATCCTATCTCTCCTCCTCAACAACCACAACCATGAGAGAGAGAGAAGCAGATCCACCCAAGAAGCAAGTGAGAAGAAGGCTTCAGACAAGAAAACCTTATCAGGAAAACCTCCTCAACATGGCCGAAGCCCGCCGCGAAATCGTCGCCGCCCTCAAACTCCACCGCGCCTCCATGAAACAGCAACAGGTTCAACCAAGGCAGAATCCGCCTTATCATGTGTCTTCTTCCTATCCGGCTCCCCCTCAGCCTCTACGGGATTTTGAAAGTCTTGATTTTGCTCTGCCGACGCAGGCGCTGGGGCTGAATCTGAACCTGCATGACCTCATCACCGCGCCTTGTTCGGTTTACTCATCTCCGTTCACGTCTTCCTCGCCTCCTCCTCCCCAACTGCTGGAGAAGCCGGATGGCTTTCAGTTCTTGGAAATTGGAAGAGAGGAAGAGAGGGAAGAGGAAATTGTGAGCTCGCCGTTTGATGAAGTCATGGAATTTCCGGCATGGCTGATTGCGAATGAGAGCTGTTTGGAGCTGCAGCATCTTCATCCCCCAGATTTCCTTCAGGGCTCTGTTTTGCCATGGTAACAATTCTTTTCGCTTTTTTTTTATTTTTATTTTTGTTTGTTTAAATCCATTTTAATTCAATTAATTAATTTACGGTTGGCGGTGGATAGCAAGATTGGCTTTTGGTTGATTTATTCATTCATCGGATAAGGATCGGTGATAGGTGGTTTCTGGCTTCTTCTCTTACAATTTATTTATTTATTTTTTAATTTAAAAACTTCTTATATCTATGTGTTCCTGGAAAACTGATGTTATTTTTGTTCAACAAACGCAAGAAATTTAATCATCTAATTTGAGTTGTGTTTTTTCTTTTTTTCTTATTTTTTTACTACTGTACTAGTGAGTATGAAAAAAATGTTAAATTATGGAAATTTTTAAATGAGAGTAAAACTTTTATTCTGAATAATTAAATTGATTCTCACTGCACAATTTGCACGCACGTATACCTGGATTTGGGATTTGAGGCAAGTTAGTGAATTTTATTAACCAGATTTTCCATTGAATTTCTAAAGGAGTTGAGTCTTAATTAGAAAACAATTGTTTTTTCATTTATTTTTGGATAGTCTGCTTCATATATAAAGCTATGAAAATACTGTAGCCAATACATTGTATTGTTATATAATATTCTCTTTTTACTAGATTTGAATCAATTTATCAGACGTTGTAAATGAATAGTGCCGAGATACTTGTGGTAAACCAGAGTGTATATAATACTCTCACATAAATGATATACTAGTATTTATAGAATTTTATTTTAGCGGAGTTATCTGCCATACCAAATATAGGTTTAATGTTTTTTTTTTTTTTTTTTTCCCAAATATAGGTTTAATGTTTTAAACTGATATATTCTGCTTTTTAAAAAATCTATTGAGGGGTTGGATACCCATAGCACAATTTTCCTAGTCATTTCTCAATACTAGTACAAAACTTATGGTGTGATTTTATTTAATCTGACAACATTAATTCAAAATACTATGCAATTTAAGTCTTTTCAGTGCCATGAAGTTCCGTTTCTTCGTGGACTTCTTATAGCCTCGAGTGTAATTTATTAAATTTGTCCTGGAAAATATATTATTATACTTATCTCGTAATTTATAGTGTCCAACTTTCATGATCGATCTATGATTAAATTAAATTAATCATACTTTTTTTTGGTTAAAATTGCAGCATGGAGATTGAGGAAATTGAAGGAATGGATGGAGATTGGTTGGCTTGAGAATGTTTTGATTGTGTTTCTTTTTTTCGCATGATCAAATATATATGCGTGCTCAATATTAATGTGGGCGCTAGGAATTTTTTGAATTTAAGTTTATAAACTAAGTCTCTCTATTATAATTATAAACGTTGTTCCCATCTCGTATTATAAAATAATACTATTGTGATATAATTTTATGCAGTTAATATACTTATATATGCATCAAGTAATAGTGGTTCGGATTTTCAAGAAATATATGGCAACATGTAAAACAATTTCTTGATGGCGAAGAATTGATTTTGCAAGGTGATCTTTATATATTTATATGCTATCCTCTTTTTTTTCTTGTCTCGTATTTTTTTACATTCATGAATTGGAATATATATTTATGAAAGTATGAAAATGGTTACTGTTGTATTTGTATCAAGTAGGCTAAAGCTTAAATGCCATAATACTATATAAGGCTTTATTAATAGTTGATAGGAAATGGGCCTGCTCTAAAGATGTTTAGCCCATTATTGCTGCATGATCATGTCTGGTTTAAAACAGTGTGGCCAAACTTTTTATTAAGTATTATTAGACCAAAAGTATCTATCGGTGGATCCGGTGATTATTCTCCGTGCTGATTTGCAGGCACTTCAAAAGATGAGACAACTGATCTAAAAATGTTAAATTGCTCAATACCCAAAAGCAGTGATCAACTTACCAAACTTTAGTCACCAGTAATTCAACTATAAAAACACATTACATTATCTTTTTTTCCTATTTATAGTCACTCAACTTTTATCGAAGCGCCATCCAACTTATATTCTTGTCATCGAGATGATTTTCCACCATATACGTCGTCTTAAGGCTGTGACGCCCCAGAAATTCCGCGCCAGGATTTGAAGCATAATTTCTTTTTCTTCTTTGGAAATGAAGGAAATTTTTTTTTGAGTTGGAGATAATAATTTTCGACATGGAGCTCAATGGATTTTTAGCAAGCAACTAGTTGAATTCAATTTCAAAGGATGACTTAAGTAGCATCTCAATTTCAAACATGTGGGAGAGAGAATTTCCACTTGGGTAGAAGTGCCAACCTCAGGATCAAGATCGTACACGCATAAAAACAGAGTATGGCAATAGAAGGTTACACCTGGAAGTAAAAGTAAGCGAATGAAGGAGTTACCCTAAGGAACTGTGGGAAGATCTCACATTCGAAGGAAGATCGTGTGTGGCAGAACAGTGAGATGTCAAGGATAAGATCACAGGAAATCCCACGACGCCCAGTCATCGTGGAAGTACCAAGATGTGTTAGGATCGGGAGAAGGAAAAATCCCAGGAACAAATGATTGAGAATGATACATCGATGGTTGTACAAGGATGATACAACCTGGGTGACAGTTGATCGCCTCACTATGCATAACCACTTTGCAAAAATCAGACAAGTTAGTTGAGTTGTACGCATCTTCGTAAAATACAAGTAATTTTCACATTAGACAGATTTGCAACTAGATTTTGGAAGAATCTACATGATTGGTTTCAAGAATTTATTACCACCGATAAGGTGATGAAGTGTCAAAGCGGCCGTAGGAAACGCCCGAAGACACGATCGAGAGCCAAGGTGCTCGGTATAGAAGGACAATTGGGAACAAGTTTACCAGAGATAGAGTCTGTTCATAACAGCACCTGTCAAGCAAATAGTGAAATGGTATCGTATGAAGTTTCACTCGGAGAGGAGCTTAGACCACCCTCTATGGAACGAGGTCAATGAGAGAAAAGTAGATGCAATAATTATCAAATGGCACCACCACTAAACTTGAAAATTTTCACGACATGCCCTTGTCCAGAAAGTACGAGTTTAATTTAATATGTGTATTCCATCGAGAAGAGATAGTCATAAATATGGACTAGGAATTCCAAGGAGGAGTCAAAAACAATTTCAAAGAATACAATAATGGAGAAGTAAGTAATATTTTGATGAGGGTGTTAGGGAAACACCATAGAAGAAATAAGGGGCAATGTGGAGGAGGAATCTCTCGAATCATACAAGTAGAGCCGCGCAAATTTCGGGACGAATTTTTTTTAAGGAGGGTAGAATGTGACGCCCCAGAAATTTCACGCCAGGATTTGAAGCATAATTTCTTTTTCTTTGGAAATGAAGGAATTTTTTTTTTGAGTTGGAGATAATAATTTTCGACATGGAGCTCAATGGATTTTTAGCAAGCAACTAGTTGAATTCAATTTCAAAGGATGGCTTAAGTAGCATCTCATTTTATCACGTTGGACAAAGTACTAGGAATTTGTGAATCAAGATATCACCTTGGAAAATACAAACATTGGGAGAGGAAATTCCCAGGAAATTGCAATTGAAAGAAAGTCAAAAGGATCTCCAATTGAAAATAGAAATAAGAGAAGATGCTAAGAGTTATCAAATGATATACTACACATATACATAACAGAATGTATGGACGTGTATAATGTTTATGTATGCATGGGAATTTTCAAGTCATAATTTAACTCTTTCCCAAACAAGAAATTCAAGAGATACACTTTACAAGGAAGAAGTCCATCTTTCATGGAAAAAGGTTACATAAGAATTTTGGGGAAGAAGACATATCTTCTTTACAAGAGCTATCCTACATAGAGAACTATAAAGGGGCAATGAAACAATTGCTATGAACTACAAAAATCCTTGAGGATTTCCTCCACACCCATCTCGATTCCATACACCACTCTATGCCAAGAGGTCAATTTGTAGTCTCCTAGAGATAGCATGAGTTGTCCTTCCACCTGTCAAGGAAATTTCCAAAAAATAGTTAGATTCCCCATCAACAAAACCCAAGGAAAAAGTTTATTCATGAAAATGGAAAAGCATGAAATAAATCTTGAAGAAAGTATCTCCTCCAAGCTTAGGAAGGAACAAAGTGGCATAAGAGAAATGAGCTCATCAAGAGATCAAAAGGGGGAAACATGACAAAATAGAGAGTGAGATCAGCCATGGGCCACTCTCCCAAAATTTCACCAAGTTAGGTATGGAAGCCTATTAAGAAAATATGAAAGGGGAGGCAACCCCTAACTGGATTTGGAGAATCCAGCTTCCAAGGATCAACCCTCACTAGCCAAGCACTCGGCTATAAATACCACCCATCACCACCCTCTTCCGCCCACTTTTCGACTCCCAAAGGTTCAAGGAACAAAGGAGCAGCAAGGGAGGAAGGTGAGGCAGCGAGATAGGAGCAGCCCCGCAACCGAAAGGAATCACCGAGCAATGTAATTACCTCAACACCCCATTTTGCATCATGTGTAGAACAACCACAAGTAGTAGCCAAGAACTTAGAATTTTCCGTAGGAATCTCATCTCATAGCAACAATAAAAATGACTCAGTGATTAAGAACCAAGCTTGTTACAAGGCAAAATAGGCTGCTTGAATCAAATAGTAGGAACCCAACAATAAGTAAGGACTCAAACCACCACAGTAGAATACATATGCAATAAGGCATCATTTGTTCCTCCCCAAATGGACTACTGCCCCAAAAGAACTTAAAACTTAACAGAACAAGTAAAGGGAAAGTGGGGGAAGGGACTTAGCTTAGGAGAGAGAGGCTGCCGGGCGATGGAATGTCCGGCGACAAGGTCGCCGTCATGACAGTGGTGGCGGTGGAGCTCGAAATGTATGACCGGAGGAAAATACGGCAACCATTGTTGACGGAGGTTCACTGAGGAGGCGACACCTCCATTCGTGGGCCGACAAAACGGCGGAGCGCGCACCGGCGCTGGACGGAGGGAGACGGCGTGAATCACCGGTGAGAGGCTCTGATGGAGCAGCCGCGTACCGGCGGCGCAAGGGCGACGGCGATTTCGCCGGTGAGAAGGGGAGAGTGCTGCTGCTGCTGTGTCTTTCAATTTAGGGATCTGGAAATTTAGGGGAATTGGAGAAGTGGAGTGAAGAGGAAACAGTAGAGAAAGGAGGCAGAGACGATGACGCAGAGGACGGCGAGATCACCAGTGCCGGAGATGAGAGTGCGAGAGAGATGGGAGTAGATCGGAACCGCCGCTGTTCTCGTTCAATTTGAGAATCTCTAATTTGGAAATTTGGAGAAAGTACTGAGAAGGGAGAAGAGACCGATGGGGAGTATATGATTGGGTTGACTTCAATTTTAATTAATTGGTTTGGGCCCCTAATTAAATTGGTAGTAGTGGCCGATCACTACTTTAGTTTGGGCCAAGAAGTGTTAATTGTTGGGCTAGGTCCCATATAATAATTGGAGTAAAGTGGATTGCCTTAATTAAATGGTTGGGCTAAGTATCATTCTTTATTTGAGAGATTGAATAAAGAATAAATTGGAGAAGTAAGGAAATTGTAATTCAGTAAAGAAGGTGGGCCGAGAATTATTTAAGCTTGGATGGACTTGATTAATTGTAAATGGACTACAATTTAATTTAGCTTGGGCCTATATGAGTTAAATGGAGTGATTAGATATTACTATTTAATTAGTGGGCCAAGAGATTAATTGTTGGGCAGAGATTTTAAATATTGTTGGATTGAAATTAATTTAAGAATCGAGTTGGAGCTTGATAAATTAATTCCCGAAGATGGAAAGTGATGAAGTGGGAGACGCGAAAGCCGACCGGATTTTCACCATGGGCGGCCGTAGGAAAATTCAAGGAAAAGAATTGGGAAGGATTTTCCAAGAATCCCTATTTTTTTTAATAAGTGCCCAAGTAATTATTTTCAAGGAAATAGAATTTCTCCGGATTTAATTAAAGTAAATAATTAAATTCTGCAGCGTAGTGAAGCCGAGGTAGGATTAAGAAAATCCTATAAGCCGAGACTAAGATATAAGTGCTACCCAATAGGATGCATGCATTCTTTTCTCAAGAGAAATAGTTCAAGTACTAATTAGCATGTTACGTTGTTTTTTGTTAAAAATGCTATTTTTGGCTGGGAGGCCGACGAGAGAATTTTAATTCAGGTGTAAACGTATCAGGTGGGCTTTCTTTTAAATATCCAGCACTATAGTGTGGATATAAAGCAAATACTTTTGAAGTTATGAAATATCATTTTTCTCAAAATGGAGATGTGTTATTTTCAAGTTGTTGTCATGCCATAAAATGTTTGTTTTTGAGGCCTATCTGTTGGACTGTA
Organism: Salvia splendens; assembly: GCF_004379255.2. NCBI lineage: Eukaryota > Viridiplantae > Streptophyta > Magnoliopsida > Lamiales > Lamiaceae > Salvia > Salvia splendens. Next base: position 15,200,855 of record NC_056032.1, read on the forward strand.
TGTTTGTTGGTTTTGGCTACGCCAAAACGTTTTGATTTGAAATAGAGCGCGCGAGGGCTGTGAGCCATCCAAGAGGGTTGGCCGGCTATGGTGTCCGCGGAAGGTGGCCACCTTCTCGGTACGATGGTACGATGAATGATGAACGATGAATGATGAATGATGAAAGAACTTAGTATGCGCAGATGAACTTTTAGCTTACAAAAGAATTTAGTAAGCTCGGACCTTTTAAGAAAAACCCCGTGTGTTACTGTGATGGATGACAACTATATAATGTATGCTTTGATTTTCGACACGTGTCCACTGAGTACTCATGTACTCAGCCCTGCATGTATTTATAAATGTGCAGATTAAGCCATAGGGTGGAGGCGTGCTGATCAGAGTCGATGCTACTTAAGTAAATAAGTGTGGATCTCTCGACGCTTCGTGTTTTCATACGCGAGGTTGTTCTTTGGACTCTTTCCGCTGCAGTTTGTCATGAGAGTATAGTGAACTCTCATCATCGAAACTCTGATTCATTTTGATGAAATGCCATTGTTATTCAAATCCTTGTAATCGAATACTTAGATTTTATCTTATCATATTGTTTGACTTTTCAATGTGCAAGTTCTATCCTCATTTCTTCCCTATTTCTTTAAATCCTTTTATTAGTCGCGATTTATCCACTTTTGCTATCCTTAGCAAAGTGCGGTCGTGACAAAGGCACTTCAAACGTTTAGATTTGATTGAGATATCAATAGCATATCTATACATATATAAAAGAGAATTTTGAAGATAATAACAAAAGTGTTATTATGAAATTTTTAATGAAACTAAAGAAGTGGAAAGATTTAGTATTTATTTTTGTGAGAATTAGGTGAAATGGAAGTTGAATGTTTTTAAAAAAAAATTAAATTAGAGAAATGATATGCATACTAAATTGCATAAGTGCCAACATTAATAAAATGATTGAATTTTTGTTAATGGTATTAATAAAGTCCAACTTTTTATGAAGAAAAAATTATCAAAAATATAAAATTCAATAATTTTGGAGACGGATAAAATGAGGAAAATAGATTAATTTAGAAAGCCGGTTACACCAAGAATATATCTAAACTGCAATGTTGATCAACTCCAGGAAATCCTAACAACCAAAACTGTAAAACAGGTAACTTAGTAGTCTTATTCCTCAAAATGGAAATAAAAATTGTTATACGTGTATTGTCAAATAGGTAAATCCCCATTAATTTAATCTAAACGCTTTTAATCACTTGAGTCAACGCGCTCCGACAATTCAATTTTAACTTCAACTTCAACATCATTTGGTCTGTGCCCCACCCTCTCACTATCTATACATAAAACACACATGATTATATATCAGTATATATATGTAATCATGCATGCATTATGCGTACACACACTCCTCAACTAGATCTCTTCATTTAATTTCATGCGCTTCTTAATTTTATACAGACGGCGAGGCGAAGTGCAATTCAGTTATTAAGACACTTCTCCTTCAACTAATGAGTCAGAAGATGGAAACGGCCGAAGCTAAGTACAGGGGCGTGCGGAAGCGGAAATGGGGGAAGTACGTGTCTGAGATACGCCTCCCGAACAGCCGGGAGCGTATATGGCTCGGCTCGTATGACACGGCAGAGAAGGCGGCGCGGGCTTTTGATGCGGCCCTCTTCTGCCTCCGAGGCCACTCCGCCACCTTCAACTTCCCGGACGACCCTCCCGCCATTGTGGGCGGGCAGGGGCTGGATCGGTCCGAGATCCAAGCGGTGGCGCAGAGCTATGGGAATAGCTATGGCGCCGCCGAAGATGGGTTTCGGGCTCAGGCCTCCGGTGATGTGGATTTGGTTGATGAATCATTTTGGAAAATGGTGGACATGAATGGTGGACAAAATGCGGGCTGCAGTTCGGATTTTGGGCTGTTTGAGGAGCCCAGTGAAATGTACATGGATCCAAATTATGAAGCCAGGGTGTGTGAAGATGAAGATAAAGATGAAGATGAGGTGGAGGGGAGTTGTTATCTCGGCCTTTGGAGTTTCTAATATTTTGTATCATAGGATATAGGTTATATATGAGCTGTTTTTTTTATTTCTACTAGTATACTATACGTGTATTCCTTTTTTAAGGATTACATATATGTATGTCTTTACAAAGACTTCAAAGTTTTCAACTATATAATAAGACTATTTATTCTTATTAATTATTGCTAGTATTTTACTTGTATGCATTTTGAAATTTGAATCATATTTAACTTTTATTTCTTGGAAGATATTCAAACAAAGAAAACCATCTATATCAACAGTGGAGTTTGGAAATCAAACCTCATATCCCCTCTAATCAATTTAATAGTATGTCTTTGCGATGGGGTTGAACTAAACAAAATTTTGTATTTTGACTTTAAAATACTCCCTACTTGTTTCCTGAAAATAGATGTGATAGTATATTTCTCCACTTAATAATTTTTCTATGGCGATAGAAATATATACACATAGAACCACTTTAATTTTATACTCTCCTCATCTATGTTACTTTATTCGTTATGTTACTCTTATTTTACTCTTTCTACTTTAACCTTTAATATATCAATTTCTTAAATTCTGTACCCAAAATAAATGCTAAAACACTCCAACTACCTTGGAACGGAGGGAGAATAAAACTCACTCCCTTCGTCCCACAATAAGAGTCCTATTTTGCCATTTCCATCCATCACACAATAAGAGTCCTATTTCACTTTTACCATAAATGATAAATAGGTTTCATATTCCACTAATTTAATTTCACCCACATTTTATTATAAAACTAATATATATAAGTGAGACACATATTCTACTAACTTATTTAACTCACATTTCTTTATATTTCTTAAAACATGTGCAAAATCCAAATAAGACTCCTATTATGGGACGGATGGAGTATATTGGTCGATAGAAGAAAAAAAAATGAGATTATTTTGTGTGATAATGAGTAGAAGTAGCAAAAGAATGAGGATTCAATGACTAAATATTGATGACTCATAGTATATAACTAGAGTCACTTAATCTTGATACATCAAACATAACTACAATGATGAGAGTTATACAAATATAATGTACTCTCTCCGTCCTTGAAATTTTGTCACATTTTCCTATTTTCGTCCGTCCCATACAATTTGTCACATTATGCTTTTTACCAGTTTTGGTAGTGGATCCCACGATCCACTAACATATTCTCACTCACACTTTATTATAAAACTAATTCTTTAAAAGTAGGATTCACATCCTACCAACTTTTTCAACACATTTTTCATTACATTTTTTAAAACACATGCTCGGACAAACTGTGACAATATTTGAGGGACAGAGGGATATGATATTTCCGGCGGCCATCTACACATTTTTCACCGGCCATCTACACATTTTTCACCGGCCAAATGGAATGTTGAAACTGGTGGAATTTATCCATGTGGCGCCGCATAAACATGTTAAGAAGTACTACTGTGAGAGAAAGAGACTCCATGAATATTACGAAAGCACACGTCTCTGTCTCACTATCAAATGTTTTTTCATGCCTTGTTTTATTCAGACATATATATATAATGTCACCATTCCAATCATTGGTATAAACTAAATGCAATTATTAAAAAGTTGCCATTAGGCCATCGTTAACGCACTGGGCCGGGACTCGCGTTTGCCATTAGGCCATCGTTAACGCACTGGGTCGGGCCGCAAAACGCGAGTCCCGGCCCGTCCTAAGCGTTGGGGGGCGGAAGTTCCGGCCCAGGCCGGTTCCGGGGCCGCATTTGCGGCCTGGTGACGCTCCCGAGGTCCGGCCTGGCCGGCGTTAATCGGGGACGGGCCGCAACACGCGAGTCCCGGCCCGGCGTTGCACGCTCTCCGGGCCGGGCCGCAAGTCCTCAAAATTTTATTTTATTTTTTTTCGATTTCGTCTCTATAAATACGGAACTATGGTGCACCATTCTTACGTACATTATCCATTTCAATCCTCTTTTATTCCCTTTCTTTCGGCGATAATGGATTGGTTTCACAACGATGAACGTCAGATGGACGAGTTCGTCAACTCGAACAATTGGTACATGCCGGTATTACCACCATCGCAGCCGACGCCTAGTCCGGGACTCGATAGCAACATCGACGTAACATCGCCGGTCAACACCGATGAGTTCGAGATCAGTGAGATAGAGCCCGCTCAAGGGCGGGGCAAGGGCAAGGTCGACGAGGATGACGGGCCGAAGAAGTACAGTGGCTTGCCAGGAACTACGTCGACGTCGCCGAGGATCCTATTATCGGCAACCAGCAGTCCGACAAGGTGTTCTGGGAGCGGATTGCTGAGAAGTATAACGCTGGGCGTCCTAAAGGGTCGTTCGAACGTAGCTACGTGAAGCTGCGCAAGCATTGGGGTCGGGTCCAGGCGGATATGAGCAAGTGGAATGGGAACGCCGAGCGGGCACAGCGAGACGGACCTCGTCGAGAAGGCGAAGGAGACGTTCTTCGGTGACTGGAAGAAGCACTTCAAGTACTTCGACGTTTGGAAGCTCGTCGAGAAGCGCCAGAAGTACACCAGTGGTGCCGAACCGACGGCAACCGGGGCGGCGAAGAGAACCAAAGTTTCCGCCTCCGGACACTACTCTTCAAGCGAAGGAGGTCCGGCGATCAACCTCAATGTGACGGACGACGACGTCTTCGTCTCATCTCCTAGCGTTCACAATCGCCCGATGGGAACAAAGGTGGCAAAGAGGAAAGCAAAGTGGAAGGCAACTGCGAGCAACTCCGTTATGGCGCCACCGCCGATCAATCAGTCTCTGGATAAGATGCCCGACTCTTTGTCGGAGATGAGTATTACCTGGAGGATGAGTCAGCTGACGGAGTTGACATCGAGGGATACCTCGACCATGTCGGAGTTCGATCTCGAGTTGCACCGTGAGATGTTCGTCTACCTTCGCGCCCAACTGAAGTAGTTTTTCTAGGCATTTACGAGTAAAATATGTTGAAGTTGTGAATAGTGTCATTTATTAGTTGTGGCCCGGGTTGGGGCCTGCAGGGTTAGAGCAGTTGGGGCCTGGACCGCAACTGTAGGAGAATGATGACGTGGAGGGGACTTGAGTGAACACGTGGTTTTATTTAAAAGGTCCGTGTCACTAAAATTTCCTTTCATTTCATAAAATTGATTGCACAATCACATCAACATAGATACCATATCTGAAACGTATGTGAACCGGGAATGTGGCCACATTCCACGACGGTCACTGGACCGGCCAACTCGAAAGCTAGCTCACGATCCCCACATGAGTTTGAGACCAACTGGACCCAATTCACTGAGTTCAACAATGCACAATGGGCCAACATCAATGCCCAATTCGATGAATTCCGTGGCCAGTGGCAACATCCGCTTCCTCCTCCGCAGTGAAGGTCCATGGGAGATCCACTCTCTTTCAAACTTATCCTAGCTTTGTTTGGAATAAGTTTGGGGAGATGTCGAGTGGATTCCCTCTTTCCTCTTTTATCTCTCTCTCTCATACTCTTTATTTGATGATACCCCGGCCTGTACCCCTATTCTTTTGGCTATATTTGATGATGATATGTGGGCATGTAACCTTAACTTTGCCATGTTTCCTTGTTCCACTTGTTTTTGTGTTTGTGTTTGTGTTTTCTTTTTAGGTTTGTTTTTCTTGTTCCTTTTGTGTTGAATAATATCCCTTGGGTAAGAAGATAGTAGGAAAAAAAAGTTGAAGTTTGAACGAGTGTGAGACATGTTGGAGGAGTTGCCAATGATGATTTTGCCAAAAAATTTCAAAATTTTGAAAACCTTGTTGATATGGCCAAGTAAATGTAATTTTCATTTCAAATTGCCTAAAGTGAATTGCATGGTGCCTTGTCTTTTGCCAAAAAACACCTTGTGAGAATTGAGCCTATTTTGTTCTTAATTGTGTGCTTGATCTCAAGCATGTCATATGTTTCTAGAACTTGCTCGCGATCTCCTTGAGTCTACATAGTGGTTATAGAGATAAGGGAGGATGTTAGGCCATCCTTGTTAGCTAAATTTTACCCTTACCCATTATCATGTTAATAATCCTTGCTAGCCCACTTTGAGCCGATAAACCTTTTTCTTTGACAAACCAAGGGGTTGGGTTTCTTATGTGTTGCTTGGGAAAAATTAAAGGAAAATGAAAGTTTGGAAGTAGTGTTAGCAAATGAAAAAAAAGGGTGTTGAGGTAGGTAAGAAAAAGAAAAAAAAGGATTGCATAAAAAAAAGAAAAATGAAAGTGAAAAATAGTGTATAATTAGCTTGTGGTGAAAAGGGTGTCTTGAATGTTGGAAAAGGGGTGAAGAACAAAAGTGGAATGTTGATAGATGAGAAGAGTCTAGGCAAATCCTAGAACTAGCTAAGATTGGAAAGGAAAGTTGGTGAAGTTGAACAAGTTATATTTTGGGGATTAAAGTCACTTTAGCCAAAACTTACCTCACCTAACCAAAGAACCTACATTACAACCTATAGAAAAGACCTTTCGGATCTTAGATCTTTAATCACACCATAGTAGAGGAGAGTGTAGATTTCGAGCAATTCTATGGTAAACTATGCATGCTTTGATGATTTGAGAGTTATGTCATGAGCTTATACACTTTGAGAGTGAGTGAAATTTCTAAAATGCACATTGCATTTTCTCTTTGTGAGGGCAAATTGGCAAGGTTGAGTACATGATAGTAACTTGAAGCTATATTTCATAATACTTTACAGCAATGTGGCGGCCAAGTTGCTTTTCCCTCCTGCAAAATAAAAACAAGTTTTAATGGCTAAGGAACAAGGGAAATTAATGAAGCTCTTATTATAGGAAATGGGACAACCCCTCTTTAGCTATGGAAGACCAAAGGCTCACCAAAGAAGCAAGTCAAATCCTGCAAGTCTTCACCTCATAGGGCAGCACCTGCATTCTTGTTTGTACCAGCCGCAATCAAATAATGGAGATTATTAGCTAAGTACGAGGTAGCCATATGGGAACATAATGAAGTTAATAGTCAAGTACCCAGTACTACAAATAACACCAAATCTCTTAAGTAAAAAGGCTGCAAGGAGGATCAAATAAGGGATATGCTGTGTGTGAAAACAAATGAGGTTCAACCCCATTTAATTCTCCAAAAGTACACCAAGACTTGCTGACAAACTCATAGTTTAGGATGGTTTTGTGGGTAATTAGATGGTGATTTTGATGATTAAGGTGTTTAACATAGGTTTTTCACCACACATACACTAATTAATGAGTTAATGAGTATTGTCGTAGTTTTATGATGAAAACAGGTTGAAACGGACTGAAAAACAGATTGAACGAGCCGAGACATATTTTGAGAAGTCCAGTAGGTTCACCCGGTCGGGTCTTTTTCATCGACCAGAACAACCGGTCGGGTGTTTCGAAGAAACAGTTGAGGTCCAGAGAGAAAACCCGACCGGGTGTTTTCCAATTTCCAAATCACCCGGTCGGGTGTTTTGTCTTGCGGGATCCAGAGAGAACACCCGGTCGGGTGTTTTCCACTTGCAAATCACTCGGCCGGGCGATGCGTTTTTAATTGCTTCTATTTTCGCCCCGGGTATAAAAGGGACCGAGGGTTTTCGACTCCCACGCATCAGACACCCGTCCAGGAGCAGCTTTTGACGTCTAGAGAGCGGATTTGAGAGCCAAGGAGTCCCAATCCTCAACAAGGTTGAAGACGACGACTAATTGCCGTTCAATCCACCCTTGGGAGTATCTTTATTAGTTTTCCTATGTTCAGTTCACTTTCTATGGATTTATCTTGTGAATCTGCGTTGAATATGAGTAGTTAAATCTCTTGCAGAGTTTTGGTGAAGACTACAATGAACACTTGTGATTAATTCAATAGCTTTTAAGTTGGCCACATTCCACGACGGTCACTGGACCGGCCAACTCGAAAGCTAGCTCATGATCCCCACATGTGTACACTAGTCCGGTAGGGTTTGCGGCCCTACTGAGACCCGAATTCGATTTAACATAATTGGCATAGCCAAGCAGATAGGTATTTATAAAAGCAAAACATGGCATGACAAACAAGCATAGTAATTTTCACCTATCATACTAAAGTCACGTAAAAAAAAGAAAGCCCACCTCAAACGCAATTCCTTAATCGAACGTTCTTTGACTTGGTCTTACTCAACGATCGAAGACGTCAAGGTATACTTAATTTGGGCTTTAAGAAGCTAAATAAACTTAACATGAATGCATCCTAAGTGTGTGATCATTTTGTTCTTTTTCTTATTTCATAGGAGGGTCCTTGAGCATTAATTTAAATCGAGAGATTTAATTATGTGGAGGCTTACAAAATTATTTGTTTAACAAAGAGAGCATTACCTTCTATGCAAATTATTCAAGTATTAAACTAAATCCAAGGTTCATATTCATCATTGCGGAAATAATTAGCGACCCATTACCTACCATCAATCATTCGATCAAGCAACTTAGGAGAGCCCATGATTTAATTAAATTCTTAGCCCATACTTTTATTTTAGTTGGTGGCTTAAACTCCATAATTGTTTCTATTAAAAGGCACTCCACTTCTCTATCTAATTTCTTAGCCCATAGTTTTATTTAAAGAGGCCCAGTAGAAGAAGGATCAGGCCCAAAACTAAACCTCTCACTCCCATCGGTCTCCCTCTCTCATTTCACTTCGCATTCTCAAAATTCCCAAATTGGGGAAGAAAAACTCTAGGTCCTTCTCCTCCCTTCCTCTCGGCGAAAACGCCGCTCCAGCTGGGTCACCGGAGCGCCACCGGCTCAAACTCCTCGGCGTCACCGGGTCGCCGGCGAAATCCTCCGCCGTCGCCTTCTGCTGCTGCTCACACTTCCGTCGCTCCGTCCGGCTCTTCGTCGAGTTGCGGTTCCGCTCGCCGCTATCTCAACCGGCGTCCTCTGGACGCACCGCCGAGGCGGCCACCGCCGTTTCCGTCAGGCGCTCCACAGGGCGGGTCGTCGTTGTCTCGCAGTCAACCCTGCTGCCGCCTCTGCGCCTAGCCGCTGCTGGTGTTACTCCGTCGGAAGAGAGGAGGGCATCGCTTCTCTCCCCCCGCGCTACACAGCGGTGCAGCACCGCTGAGACCTCGAGACTCCGCCGTCGCCGGCAGCCGGTTCTAGTGTGCGGCACGTCGTTACTTCGTCCTCTGATGACCGAAGTCAGTAGCTGCCGTAGCGGCGCCTCTCCGTTTTTCAACCGACTACCAAGCTCGTCTCCTCTAATCTTAAGCTAAGCCCTCTAGTCATCTATCATTTGGTGTTGAGTTCTTCTTGGGCAGTAGGTAAGTTTAGTTTTAAGTTGGTGATCCGAGTTTGATTTGGAGGGATCTGCTCTATGTCCTAAATCCATTATGTCCTAAATCCATTTATCATTTAGCATGCTATAAACAAAACTTAGGCAGTGGCTTTGTGAAATTATAATTCTTGGATTTGTTCACAGTGGTGAAGTTTCGTAAGGTTTTGCTACTGATTGTGGCTTACGAGGCAGACTCTGGTTTTTCTTGCACTAACTTGTTATGGTGTGTTTTACTGATCTTATTTGGGATTTAGCATGCTATTTGAGATTTCCAAGATGTGGTGCTTCTACATTATGACATTTTAAATTGGGAGAAGGATGAAGGTGTATTACCTCTTGAAGTAGCTACTGATTCCTTTCCTCAGCCCCTAAAACTCGCAGCTTGCTCACTTGTGTTTCTGGTTCCTATGTCGAGTAGGGGCTGCCCTTGCAAGAAGCTTTCTGCTGGGAAGAACTTCACTCACTCACTCAAAACACTACACTTTCAAACTTGGTATGTCGCTGGAAAAAAAAATCGAAGTATGTGGGAGGGGAATTTGATGGAGAAAATCGGATTTCTAGGCTATTTGGCCTTTAAAATTACGTAAATGTACCCATTTTGTTATCAATTCCATTTATGGGAAAAACGCCGATGAAGTTGGCGTGTTTATAAGTAAAAACGCCAATAATATTGGCGTGTCTATACGCAAACACGCCAACACAGTTGGCGTTTTACAATGGCACCGTATGTTTCTCGTATTTTTAACCAAAATACTTAAATTTAAACACGCTAACTTCGTTGGCGTGTTTAATAGTAAAGACGCCAATCTTGATGGCTTGTTTAAGTTATAAAACGCCAAGGTCATTGGCGTGTTTAACATAAAAAACGCCAACCTGGTCGGCGTTTTCCGGTTGAACCATATTTCGCAGATCTCCCCCAAAATCGCAGACCCTAGTCACATTCCCTCCCCAAAACGCGAAAAACCTTCCCAAAGCTGAAAAACGCGAAAACGCTTGCCTTGATCGGGTCAACCCGGTGGTGGATTGAAGCGTGTAGATTTCTATTTTGGCTCATTTCTTCCAAATATTAGTACTCGCAATCGGTTAGTATATCTAATTTTTAACTCATTCTTCCAAACATTAGTCTACCAATATTCGTCAATTACTCAACAACATAGTCATCATCTCATGAGTAATGATGTTGGTACGTCTACGAGAGGCCGAGAACCATATTTCGCTGCAACACAAGATTTTGATGTTGGTACGTCTACGAGAGGCTAAGAACCATGCTTCGATACAACACAAGATTTTGATATTGGAGGCGTGCATTTAGGGGACAGTGACAACTGTGATGTGGTTGAGGACATAATTGGTCATGATAAAGCCGACTTTCTTGATCCATAATCACCTTATGATTCTGAAGATGTCGATCCGGATAATACAGATTCAGATGGTGCTTCGTCGGATGAGGACCAATTTGTTGCTCCAAGAACATCCATTCCGGTTGGAGAAACAGTGGTTGGAGAAACATCAATTGGAGGAAGAGCAGTACGAGAAAGAGTAGTTCCACAGTTCCCACAGCCTGGTATGAACTATTTTCGCACCTTACCAGGTCCATATGATAGTTTTGATCCAAAAAACTTTGAGTCTGATGATCTCAATGTGCATTATTGGAGTGAAAAAGATCCGAGCAATGTCGGTTTGCATACTAAATTTAAAACCAAATTGGAATTGAAGTCAGCTGTGACTTTTTGGCATTTGGAAAAAATCCGACAATATACAATTGTTGAAAGTAAAGGAAAGAGATGGCATGCAGTTTGTAAGTGGCCACAAGGAAATCCGAAAGATAAGTCCTTACCGCCATGTTTGTGGGAGTGCCGAGCAACATTGAGGAAGCATGATGAACACTGGCAAATTAGAGTGTTTAGCACTGCTCATACTTGCATGGGGGATCGTAATTATAATGGACACGCTAATCTTTCGTCGGGTATGATAGCGTTGAGTGTTCGACATCAGATAGAAAACGATCCTTGCTACAAGGTAAAAGCAATTGTGGCGGATATTGAAAATAGATTTCATGTGAAAGTTAGTTACAAGAAAGCATGGTATGCTCGGAGGACAGCTATTGAGCTTGTGTATGGTTCGTGGGAGTGGAATTTCAAAGTTTTACCAGGTTATTTGAATGAGTTGCAAAGACAAAATCCTGACACAATTGTCGAATGGTTACATGATGAAAGATTAAGCAACGGTATGAACAAGGTTTTCATGTACGTATTTTGGGCTTTTGGTCCAGCTGTGGAGGTTTTTCAACTATGCAAACCAGTTTTAACCGTTGATGGAACTCATCTACGTGGACGATATCGAGGTAAAATTCTTATTGCCGTTGGATTTGATACTAATAAGAAATGTTTGCCTATTGTATATGCCATTGTTGATGAGAAAACCATACAAAGTTGGAATTGGTTTATGGAACGTATTAGACTTCACGTAGCCAAGCATGAAATATGTGTAATATCTGATAGGCATGTGGGAATCATAGATGCAATGAATTCTCCCATATGGAAAGAAGAACCCAATGTGGGGCATCACAGATTTTGCTAGGTAAATGTTAGAAAAAATGTTTTGCAGAATCACAAAGGCATCATGGTAAAAAGACTTGTTTGGAAAATTGGTATTGCTACAAAGAAACGCAAGTTTAAGATCAGACGTCGTTTACTTCGAACCATCAACAACGAGGCTGTGCAGTACCTTGATGCCGTGGAGTTAGAAAAATGGAGTTTGGCGTATGACAAACACAAAAGATGGGGTGAGATGACCACTAATATGGTGGAATCTTACAACAATGTGTTGAGAGGCGCAAGACAACTCCCAATTAAAGCTTGCATTGATCTGATATTTTGGAGGACAATAGAATGGTTTAATGAGCGGTCAATTGCATCAACACAGTGTGCCACACCACTTACCCCGTGGGCCCATGAAAAGGTGTGCAAAAATGATGTAAAAGGTCAATTACATAATGTGAGAGTCCCAAACACAATTGCAGGGCTTTACGTGGTTCGAACAAAGCGTCGAATTGGTGGAAAGGGCGGTAATAAGTGGAAGGTAAAGTACTTGGAGTCGAACTGCAAATGTCAAAAGTGGCAGATGTGGAGACTTTCATGTTCACATGCAGCGGCAGTTGCGCGATTTAGAAACGAGCCCATGCTGTCGCTTGTTGATAACGTATACCGCACAAGTGTTTGGGTACACCAATATTCTACGGTGTTCAATCCAATCAGACACCAAGATTATTGGGTTGTGCCTGAATGGACTTTGCAATGTTCACGAGCCCAGTTAATGCCTAAAAGTCGAGGTCGATATCGTACTACTAGGATTCCTAATCAGATGGATGTCCGTGAAGCTGACCAGCCACGCGCCCGACGCCGATGTAAACATTGCCGTCAACCAGGGCACGACAGACGCAACTGCCCGAATGCTTCTTCAAGTATGGATACTCAGTTGGTAGATGATGCCGCTGACGATTTTATGCCTCCACCTCCATCAAGATCTGCAGTTCGAGGTCGTCATTCTATCAGCCACACTGATGATGCCGATCATGATTTTATGCCTCCACCTCCACCAAGATCTGCAGTTCGAGGTCGGCATTCTGTCAGCCACACTGGTGGTACAGGCGACGACATTGGGCTTAATGATATCCCACATTCTCCAACTAGGTCTTCTGTGCGAGACGATTTTTTCGGGGTTGATTTAGAGAATGTCGTTGTGCAAGATACTCCTCCGTCTAGACTCTCCACCGCCAGAATCGGGAAGGGTATCCGTAGCTTCTTTACCCGGAGAAGGCGAGACAATTGAATGTGTAACAACTATTTAGTTGAATTGAACATTGTTCTGTTTATAATCGTAGCTATTTATTGAATTGAACATTGTAACGTTTTACTTAAAATTTTGGCGAGGCAAAATTTTCCCAAGCCAAATTTTCCCCAAGTTAAAAACGCCAATTGGAGTGGCGTCTTTTAAAACACGCCGACTACAGTGGCGTGTTTATTCAGAAACGTTACCTCGGCGTAGGAAAAAAGTTCAAAAAATTCTAACTGTAAAACGCCATCGCCGTTGGCGTTTTCCCCGAAAAACGCCAATATTGTTGGCGGCTTATGAAAAAACGCCACTGTTGTCGGCGTTTTTATGCAGAATGTCCGCTACAACGTAGGAAAATTTGGCCAAATTTTCCCCAAGTTAACGCCAATTGGAGTGGCGTTTTATACAAAATCTTAGTGATATAAAAAGGCCAACTGGGAATGGCGTGTTTGTTCTTATCGTCGACCAATAAGTAATATAAAGAGTTCAAAATATCAATATGAATACGTGTAAAAAGAGGATTTATCAAATTACTAATATAAAGAGTTCAAATCAATGAAAAACCACCAATATCAATAGAATGTATCAAATTAGTTTAATCATCTCGCCGTTTCCGCATAAACAAACCCCGTATCCCCTTCCTAATTCTGGATGTAGATCTAGGGATCCTTGAGGGAGGAGTATCTTGAACAACAGCGTTCTCTAGATCCACCCCAAAAAAGTCATTTTGCACAGACGACCACGGTGGAGAAGTGGGGACATCACTGAGGCCAATATCTTCTCCGGTACCACCGGTGTGGCTGACAGAATGACGGCCTCGAACTGCAGATCTAGGAGGAGGTGGTTCCACAAAATCGTCATCGGAGCGGTGTACGGGCTGAGATGTCGACTCTCCGCAGGCGGTTTTCTTCTTGGTTCGTCGTTTTGCCTTTTGCCTTACGGGTACGTCCACGTCCATTGCAGAGCGCTGCGAAGGACGATAGTCCATCCGCTCAGCCTCCCCGGATATCCGCAGTCCTTCTTCAATCATCCTCGAAATGGTTCCCAAAGCCGGATGTTCTGTCGTATCTTGGCCACTTAGAAAGTGGCGCACGTTGTGAAGTGTCTCCACCTACAATTATCAAAATTAAATACATATCATAATATGAATTTAAATAATTAACTAGGGTTTGGTTAAGTATGAATAATTTACCGCGAATCTATGAGAAGATGCCGTTTCGTGGAAGCCCTGCTCAGCATGCACGCCAGGTTTGGTTAAATACACCACAGTTATCTGCCGAAACCAATCCATATAATCTTCGGTTGCAACAGGCTCATCACTATACTCCAGATCAGTCCACACCAAAAAGTGTCTGTTGTCCCACTCCTGTATATAATTGGCGTGCCAATCAACCCAATTTCGACCAGTTTTTCCACGGCGATCCTGTTTCGCAAAATCAGTACCGTGGAACCGGGGGAGTTGCGGGATATACGGTTGGACAATCCCAAATTGGCGCAACACTCGGTGTGGCAGGTGTGGCTCAGCCAGATTCCAGCAAATAAGCGTTGTTATCGACATCCATACAGGACGACCGACATCACAACTTTCCGGCAACTCCCGTTGGAGATAAGGCATCCAAATAAACTACATGTAACACAAATTTATTCAAATTAATTTCAATAAAAAACAACAAACAAAAAGCAATTTATAAGTATATGAAGTACCTGGTTGGCATGCATCATGGAGAACTGATCTCGGAAATTTTCAATACAATGTCCGGGTGCTTTTACATATGACGCCGGACCATTCCATCTACAAAATGTAAATTATGAGCGAATAACACGAAGATTGATGAACATAAAGCTTAAAAAATGAATTAGTGAACAACTTACGCGATTGGACATGGTAGATAGTCTGTATGCACGGGATCTAGCATCCTCGGTCTAATATTTGGGATTCTCTCCCAAGCCCACAGCTGTAATAGAGTTAAGGCTCCCCCGACATCCGTCCTCTTAGCAACGGCAGCTTCACACAAATTGTGGTACAAGCAAGCAAGCGTCGCACCACCCCAGCTATAGGTAGAACACCGTTCTATATCCATGAAAAATTGCAGGTAGAAGAACGGAATTTTATTTCCGGTGGCATTCGGGATCATCAGACCACCAAGTAATAGCAGACAATAGATACGAGCCCGCTGATCATATATGTTGTGTTTGTGCTCATCATTCAGCTCAATCCTCAATTGACGCGATAAGCTTGTCTGCTTAAAAGCCATTTCCTTCAACTCGGATGCGTCCGGTATGAATCCTAGAAAATCCAAACACCTGTCCTGCCAATATCCCGGTTGTGTCGGGGGGATGTAACCCGTCACAGCCTCTCCATCAACTTTCAGGCCCCATAAAACCTCCACGTCTTCCAATGTTACAGTCGCTTCACCGACTGGGAAGTGAAACGTGTGAGTCTCTGGCCTCTAACGTTCAATCAAAGCGGTGATAAGATGAAGGTCAATTTCCTTTGGCTGACCACACCTCAATAAACCGCCGAACCCCATCTGGTCCACTAGTGCCAAATCACGGTGATGTATGGGAACATTCCAAATTATTCCTTCATATCGTCGGCAGCGTACGTATTCGGATGGAACTCCTGCCCATATGTTATTAGAGACGTGTTGTCTCTGAAGATACAGTACAGGAGGATCCGCAGGACCACACGCAAGCCGACGAGCAGAAGTCGAAGATGATGCCATAATTTACCTACACAGCATTCATAATCCAAATTTAACATTTACCAAACATAAATCATTTCAATAATTACATTTACCTACACGGTGATTCCATTTCACAAAATTGGATTAAATTGTATGTAATTATTGAAATGATTTATGTTTGGTAAATGTTAAATTTGGATTATGAATGCTGTGTAGGTAAATTATGGCATCATCTTCGACTTCTGCTCGTCGGCTTGCGTGTGGTCCTGCGGATTCTTCTGTACTGTATCTTCAGAGACAACACGTCTCTAATAACATATGGGCAGGAGTTCCATCCGAATACGTACGCTGCCGACGATATGAAGGAATAATTTGGAATGTTCCCATACATCACCGTGATTTGGCACTAGTGGACCAGATGGGGTTCGGCGGTTTATTGAGGTGTGGTCAGCCAAAGGAAATTGACCACCATCTTATCACCGCTTTGATTGAACGTTAGAGGCCAGAGACTCACACGTTTCACTTCCCAGTCGGTGAAGCGACTGTAACATTGGAAGACGTGGAGGTTTTATGGGGCCTGAAAGTTGATTGAGAGGCTGTGACGGGTTACATCCCCCCGACACAACCGGGATATTGGCAGGACAGGTGTTTGGATTTTCTAGGATTCATACCGGACGCATCCGAGTTGAAGGAAATGGCTTTTAAGCAGACAAGCTTATCGCGTCAATTGAGGATTGAGCTGAATGATGAGCACGAACACAACATATATGCTCAGCGGGCTCGTATCTATTGTCTGCTATTACTTGGTGGTCTGATGATCCCGAATGCCACCGGAAATAAAATTCCGTTCTTCTACCTGCAATTTTTCATGGATATAGAACGGTGTTCTACCTATAGCTGGGGTGGTGCGACGCTTGCTTGCTTGTACCACAATTTGTGTGAAGCTGCCGTTGCTAAGAGGACGGATGTCGGGGGAGCCTTAACTCTAATACAGCTGTGGGCTTGGGAGAGAATCCCAAATATTAGACCGAGGATGCTAGATCCCGTGCATACAGACTATCTACCATGTGCAAGCGCGTAAGTTGTTCACTAATTCATTTTTTAAGCTTTATGTTCATCAATCTTCGTGTTATTCGCTCATAATTTACATTTTGTAGATGGAATGGTCCGGCGTCATATGTAAAAGCACCCGGACATTGTATTGAAAATTTCCGAGATCAGTTCTCCATGATGCATGCCAACCAGGTACTTCATATACTTATAAATTGTTTTTTGTTTGTTGTTTTTTATTGAAATTAATTTGAATAAATTTGTGTTACATGTAGTTTATTTGGATGCCTTATCTCCAACGGGAGTTGCCGGAAAGTTGTGATGCCGGTCGTCCTGTATGGATGTCGATAACAACGCTTATTTGCTGGAATCTGGCTGAGCCACACCTGCCACACCGAGTGTTGCGCCAATTTGGGATTGTCCAACCGTATATCCCGCAACTTCCACGGTACTGATTTTGCGAAACAGGATCGCCGTGGAAAAACTGGTCGAAATTGGGTTGATTGGCACGCCAATTATATACAGGAGTGGGACAATAGGCACTTTTTGGTGTGGACTGATCTGGAGTACAGTGATGAGCCTGTTGCAACCGAAGAATATATGGATTGGTTTCGGCAGATAACTGTGGTGTATTTAACCAAACCTGGCGTGCATGCTGAACAGGGCTTCCACTAAACGACATCTTCTCATAGATTCGCGGTAAATTATTCATACTTAGCCAAACCCTAGTTAATTATTTAAATTCATATTATGATATGTATTTAACTTTGATAATTGTAGGTGGAGACACTTCACAACGTGCGCCACTTTCTAAGTGGCCAAGATACGACAGAACATCCGGCTTTGGGAACCATTTCGAGGATGATTGAAGAAGTACTGCGGATATCCGGGGAGGCTGAGCGGATGGACTACCGTCCTTCGCAGCGCTCTGCAATGGACGTAGACGTACCCGTAAGGCAAAAGGCAAAACGACGAACCAAGAAGAAAACCGCCTGCGGAGAGTCGGCATCTCAGCCCGTACACCGCTCCGATGACGATTTTGTGGAACCACCTCCACCTAGATCTGCAGTTCGAGGCCGTCATTCTGTCAGCCACACCGGTGGTACCGGAGAAGATATTGGCCTCAGTGATGTCCCCACTTCTCCACCGGCGGTCGTCTGTGCAAGATGACTTTTTTGGGGTGGATCTAGAGAACGCTGTTATTCAAGATACTCCTCCCTCAAGGATCCTTAGATCTACATCCAGAATTGGGAAGGGGATACGGGGTTTGTTTATGCGGAAACGGCGAGATGATTAAACTAATTTGATACATTCTATTGATATTGGTGGTTTTTCATTGATTTGAACTCTTTATATTAGTAATTTGATAAATCCTCTTTTTACACGTATTCATATTGATATTTTGAACTCTTTATATTACTTATTGGTCGACGATAGGAACAAACACGCCATTCCCAGTTGGCCTTTTTATATCACTAAGATTTTGTATAAAACGCCACTCCAATTGGCGTTTTTAACTTGGGGAAAATTTGGCCAAATTTTCCTAAGTTGTAGCGGACATTCTGCATAAAAACGCTGACGACAGTGGCGTTTTTTCATAAGACGCCAACAATATTGGCGTTTTTCGGGGAAAACGCCAACGGCGATGGCGTTTTACAGTTAGAATTTTTTGAACTTTTTTCCTACGCCGAGGTAACGTTTCTGAATAAACACGCCACTGTAGTCGGCGTGTTTTAAAAGACGCCACTCCAATTAGCGTTTTTAACTTGGGGAAAATTTGGCTTGGGAAAATTTTGCCTCGCCAAAATTTTAAGTAAAACGTTACAATGTTCAATTCAATAAATAGCTACGATTATAAACAGAACAATGTTCAATTCAACTAAATAGTTGTTACACATTCAATTGTCTCGCCTTCTCCGGGTAAAGAAGCTACGGATACCCTTCCCGATTCTGGCGGTGGAGAGTCTAGACGGAGGAGTATCTTGCACAACGAAATTCTCTAAATCAACCCCGAAAAAATCGTCTCGCACAGAAGACCTAGGTGGAGAATGTGGGATATCACTGAGCCCAATATCGTCGCCTGTACCACCAGTGTGACTGACAGAATGCCGACCTCGAACTGCAGATCTTGGTGGAGGTGGAGACATAAAATCATGATCGGCATCATCAGTGTGGCTGATAGAATGACGACCTCGAACTGCAGATCTTGATGGAGGTGGAGGCATAAAATCGTCAGCGGCATCATCTACCAACTGAGTATCCATCCTTGAAGAAGCATTCGGGCAGTTGCGTCTGTCGTGCCCTGGTTGACGGCAATGTTTACATCGGCGTCGGGCGCGTGGCTGGTCAGCTTCACGGACATCCATCTGATTAGGAATCCTAGTAGTACGATATCGACCTCGACTTTTAGGCATTAACTGGGCTCGTGAACATTGCAAAGTCCATTCAGGCACAACCCAATAATCTTGGTGTCTGATTGGATTGAACACCGTAGAATATTGGTGTACCCAAACACTTGTGCGGTATACGTTATCAACAAGCGACAGCATGGGCTCGTTTCTAAACCGCGCAACTGCCGCTGCATGTGAACATGAAAGTCTCCACATCTGCCACTTTTGACATTTGCAGTTCGACTCCAAGTACTTTACCTTCCACTTATTACCGCCCTTTCCACCAATTCGACGCTTTGTTCGAACCACGTAAAGCCCTGCAATTGTGTTTGGGACTCTCACATTATGTAATTGACCTTTTACATCATTTTTGCACACCTTTTCATGGGCCCACGAGGTAAGTGGTGTGGCACACTGTGTTGATGCAATTGACCGCTCATTAAACCATTCTATTGTCCTCCAAAATATCAGATCAATGCAAGCTTTAATTGGGAGTTGTCTTGCGCCTCTCAACACATTGTTGTAAGATTCCACCATATTAGTGGTCATCTCACCCCATCTTTTGTGTTTGTCATACGCCAAACTCCATTTTTCTAACTCCACGGCATCAAGGTACTGCACAGCCTCGTTGTTGATGGTTCGAAGTAAACGACGTCTGATCTTAAACTTGCGTTTCTTTGTAGCAATACCAATTTTCCAAACAAGTCTTTTTACCATGATGCCTTTGTGATTCTGCAAAACATTTTTTCTAACATTTACCTAGCAAAATCTGTGATGCCCCACATTGGGTTCTTTTTTCCATATGGGAGAATTCGTTGCATCTATGATTCCCACATGCCTATCAGATATTACACATATTTCATGCTTGGCTACGTGAAGTCTAATACGTTCCATAAACCAATTCCAACTTTGTATGGTTTCCTCATCAACAATGGCATATGCAATAGGCAAACATTTCTTATTAGTATCAAATCCAACGGCAATAAGAATTTTACCTCGATATCGTCCACGTAGATGAGCTCCATCAACGGTTAAAACTGGTTTGCATAGTTGAAAAACCTCCACAGCTGGACCAAAAGCCCAAAATATGTACTTGAAAACCTTGTTCATACCGTTGCTTAATCTTTCATCATGTAACCATTCGACAATTGTGCCAGGATTTTGTCTTTGCAACTCATTCAAATAACCTGGTAAAACTTTGAAATTCCACTCCCACGAACCATACACAAGCTCAATAGCTGTCCTCCGAGCATACCATGCTTTCTTGTAACTAACTTTCACATGAAATCTATTTTCAATATCCGCCACAATTGCTTTTACCTTGTAGCAAGGATCGTTTTCTATCTGATGTCGAACACTCAACGCTATCATACCCGACGAAAGATTAGCGTGCCCATTATAATTACGATCCCCCATGCAAGTATGAGCAGTGCTAAACACTCTAATTTGCCAGTGTTCATCATGCTTCCTCAATGTTGCTCGGCACTCCCACAAACATGGCGGTAAGGACTTATCTTTCGGATTTCCTTGTGGCCACTTACAAACTGCATGCCATCTCTTTCCTTTACTTTCAACAACTGTATATTGTCGGATTTTTTCCAAATGCCAAAAAGTCACAGCTGACTTCAATTCCAATTTGGTTTTAAATTTAGTATGCAAACCGACATTGCTCGGATCTTTTTCACTCCAATAATGCACATTGAGATCATCAGACTCAAAGTTTTTTGGATCAAAACTATCATATGGACCTGGTAAGGTGCGAAAATAGTTCATACCAGGCTGTGGGAACTGTGGAACTACTCTTTCTCGTACTGCTCTTCCTCCAATTGATGTTTCTCCAACCAGAATGGATGTTCTTGGAGCAACAAATTAGTCCTCATCCGACGAAGCACCATCTGAATCTGTATTATCCGGATCGACATCTTCAGAATCATAAGTTGATTGTGGATCAAGAAAGTCGGCTTTATCAGGACCAATTATGTCCTCAACCACATCACAGTTGTCACTGTCCCCTAAATGCACGCCTCCAATATCAAAATCTTGTGTTGTATCGAAGCATGGTTCTTGGCCTCTCGTAGACGTACCAACATCAAAATCTTGTGTTGCAGCGAAATATGGTTCTCGGCCTCTCGTAGACGTACCAACATCATTACTCATGAGATGATGACTATGTTGTTGAGTAATTGACGAATACTCAACATACAATTCAATTTGACCTCCTGTAGTCATACTCTCACTAAACATTAGTGGCATGTATACTTCTTCTAGTAAAATACCTATATACGTGATTGAAGATCCATAGAATATATGACGTTTCCATACTATTTGAAGTTTGTTTTCAAATATGTTTATCCCCATTCTTTCACAAATTGTTTCCACAAGCTTTTCGTAGGAAATACTTTCATCCAACATAATCAATCCTTTTGCAAAAGGAGGATCATATGAAATAACTGTTCCGGGAATTATATTTCCACCCCAATATAAATGGACACACCACGTCATACTATCTGCATTAATGTCAAACACAAATATTGGTCAAAAATATTTCTTTACAGTACACTACAATATATACTATCATAACAACCTATCAAATATGGGTAAAAAATTAGATATACTACAACATATAATACCATAACAATTGGTCAAAATATTTCTATTAATTACAATACAATTTATAATACTATAACAATCCATCAAATAATTATATAAATTACACTACAATATATACTATCATAATAATCCATCAAATATTGGTAGACTAATGTTTGGAAGAATGAGTTAAAAATTAGATATACTAACCGATTGCGAGTACTAATATTTGGAAGAAATGAGCCAAAATAGAAATCTACACGCTTCAATCCACCACCGGGTTGACCCGACCAAGGCAAGCGTTTTCGCGTTTTTCAGCTTTGGGAAGGTTTTTCGCGTTTTGGGGAGGGGAATGTGACTAGGGTCTGCGATTTTGGGGGAGATCTGCGAAATATGGTTCAACCGGAAAACGCCGACCAGGTTGGCGTTTTTTATGTTAAACACGCCAATGACCTTGGCGTTTTATAACTTAAACACGCCATCAAGATTGGTGTCTTTACTATTAAACACGCCAACGAAGTTAGCGTGTTTAAATTTAAGTATTTTGGTTAAAAATACGAGCAACATACGGTGCCATTGTAAAACGCCAACTGTGTTGGCGTGTTTGCGTATAGACACGCCAATATTATTGGCGTTTTTACTTATAAACACGCCAACTTTATCGGCGTTTTTCCCATAAATGGAATTGATAACAAAATGAGTACATTTACGTAATTTTAAAGGCCAAATAGCCTAGAAATCCGATTTTCTCAATTTGATGAGTATGAAGTGGTTATTATAGGCAAGTGACTCAACTTATTTTAACACAAGAAATTCCCGTAAGTGTACGTATCCCACAGAGACAAATTGTATAAACTCAAGTACCACGGACCGATGTTAACTACTATCTAGACAAAACAAATGTTTGGTTTTGATATGTAACTATTAAACATAAACAAAGTAAAGCAAGAGACAAAAGAGCAAGTTTTCAATAAGAGAACGAGGTAGAGCTTTGGATCCGACTACAATACCCACAATGTAAACAACTCAACAACTTTTGTTACCCGTTGACGTCTCTAGGATTATTAGGAAAATCGCTAGTCTAGGCTAAGCCCCCTCTCGAGTGCACTCAACCCGTTGATTACTTATTAATATTGAAGTCTCCTTCTAATACTTCACAACTAACTCCTTTAAACAAAAGATCCAAGCCCTCGCTCTAGAATTCCTTCTCTCGAATGCAAATTATCTAGACGTTATTCATTCTTTTATCAATCCTAAACCGGTATCTCTCGATTACACAAATCTAGGACAACATATCCAATTGGTAGCTAAGCAATTGAATTGAAAAAGGGCATAACAATGAAACAAAATAATCTCAAGAGCATAAGTAATCAAAAGCTATTGAATTAATCACAAGTGTTCATTGTAGTCTTCACCAAAACTCTGCAAGAGATTTAGCTATTCATATTCAACGCAGATTCACAAGATAAATCCATAGAAAGTGAACTGAACATAGGAAAACTAATAAAGATACTCCCAAGGGTGGATTGAACGGCAATTAGTCTTCGTCTTCAACCTTGTTGAGGATTGGGACTCCTTGGCTCTCAAATCCGCTCTCTAGACGTCAAAAGCTGCTCCTGGACGGGTGTCTGATGCGTGGGAGTCGAAAACCCTCGGTCCCTTTTATACCCGGGGCGAAAATAGAAGCAATTAAAAACGCATCGCCCGGCCGAGTGATTTGCAAGTGGAAAACACCCGACCGGGTGTTCTCTCTGGATCCCGCAAGACAAAACACCCGACCGGGTGATTTGGAAATTGGAAAACACCCGGTCGGGTTTTCTCTCTGGACCTCAACTGTTTCTTCAAAACACCCGACCGGTTGTTCTGGTCGATGAAAAAGACCCGACCGGGTGAACCTACTGGACTTCTCAAAATATGTCTCGGCTCGTTCAATCTGTTTTTCAGTCCGTTTCAACCTGTTTTCATCACAAAACTACGACAATACTCATTAACTCATTAATTAGTGTATGTGTGGTGAAAAACCTATGTTAAACACCTTAATCATAAAAATCACCATCTAATTACCCACAAAACCATCCTAAACTATGAGTTTGTCAGCAAGTCTTGGTGTACTTGGGGAGAATTAAATGGGGTTGAACCTCATTTGTTTTCACACACAGCATATCCCTTATTTGATCTTCCTTGCAGCCTTTTTACTTAAGAGATTTGGTGTTATTTGTAGTACTGGGTAATTGACTATTAACTTCATTATGTTCCCATATGGCTACCTCGTACTTAGTTAATAATCTCCATTATTTGATTGCGGCTGGTACAATCAAGAATGCAGGTGCTGCCCTATGAGGTGAAGACTTGCAGGATTTGACTTGCTTCTTTGGTGAGCCTTTGGTCTTCCATAGCTAAAGAGGGGTTGTCCCATTTCCTCTAATAAGAGCTTCATTAATTTCCCTTGTTCCTTAGCCATTAAAACTTGTTTTTATTTTGTAGGAGGGAAAAGCAACTTGGCCGCCACATTGCTGTAAAGTATTATGAAATATAGCTTCAAGTTACTATCATGTACTCAACCTTGCCAATTTGCCCTCACAAAGAGAAAATGCAATGTGCATTTTAGAAATTTCACTCACTCTCAAAGTGTATAAGCTCATGACATAACTCTCAAATCATCAAAGCATGCATAGTTTACCATAGAATTGCTCGAAATCTACACTCTCCTCTACTATGGTGTGATTAAAGATCTAAGATCCGAAAGGTCTTTTCTATAGGTTGTAATGTAGGTTCTTTGGTTAGGTGAGGTAAGCTTTGGCTAAAGTGACTTTAATCCCCAAAATATAACTTGTTCAACTTCACCAACTTTCCTTTCCAATCTTAGCTAGTTCTAGGATTTGCCTAGACTCTTCTCATCTATCAACATTCCACTTTTGTTCTTCACCCATTTTCCAACAGTCAAGACACCCTTTTCACCACAAGCTAATTATACACTATTTTTCACTTTCATTTTTCTTTTTTTTATGCAATCCTTTTTTTTTCTTTTTCTTTCCTACCTCAACACCCTTGTTTTTTTTTCATTTGCTAACACTACTTCCAAACTTTCATTTTCCTTTAATTTTTCACAAGCAACACATAAGAAACCCAACCCCTTGGTTTGTCAAAGAAAAAGGTTTATCGGCTCAAAGTGGGCTAGCAAGGATTATTAACATGATAATGGGTAAGGGTAAATTTTAGCTAACAAGGATGGCCTAACATCCTCCCTTATCTCTATAACCACTATGTAGACTCAAGGAGATCGCGAGCAAGTTCTAGAAACATATGACATGCTTGAGATCAAGCACACAATTAAGAACAAAATAGGCTCAATTCTCACAAGGTTTTTTTTGGCAAAAGACAAGGCACCATGCAATTCACTTTAGGCAATTTGAAATAAAAATTACATTTTACTTGGCCATATCAACAAGGTTTTCAAAATTTTGAAATTTTTTGGCAAAATCATCATTGGCAACTCCTCCAACATGTCTCACACTCGTTCAAACTTCAACTTTTTTTTCCTACTATCTTCTTACCCAAGGGATATTATTCAACACAAAAGGAACAAGAAAAACAAACCTAAAAAGAAAACACAAACACAAACACAAAAACAAGTGGAACAAGGAAACATGGCAAAGTTAAGGTAACATGCCCACATATCATCATCAAATATAGCCAAAAGAATAGGGGTACAGGCCGGGGTATCATCAAATAAAGAGTATGAGAGAGAGAGATAAAAGAGGAAAGAGGGAATCCACTCGACATCTCCCCAAACTTATTCCAAGCAAAGCTAGGATAAGTTTGAAAGAGAGTGGATCTCCCATGGACCTTCACTGCGGAGGAGGAAGCGGATGTTGCCACTGGCCACGGAATTCATCGAATTGGGCATTGATGTTGGCCCATTGTGCATTGTTGAACTCAGTGAATTGGGTCCAGTTGGTCTCAAACTGGTTCCACCGCGCTTTATTCCGGGTCTCATATTGGGTCAGCCGTGCATCATTATGGGCCACAATATTCCTCCTGCCGAAGCTCCATCCGTGTTAACCTCTCATTTATCGAGCCGTAGTCCTCATCTTCTCGCTCTCGTCGGCTTCGTATCCTATGAGTGCTTGTCCAGGCTCCATCGTCACCACGCAGCGGCATCTCTACGTTAGGCTCCTCGGGAACCCCATCCTCATCTTCATCCGCATGCCCCATTATCAAGTTCTCGGGGACCTCGGGAGCCTCAGGAAACTCCGCACGATCAAATTCTTCGTACTCGTCCTGATCAACATCGTCGAATCTCCTATTCGGGTATCGGGCTGTGATGGCTTGGTGGATTGGGGAATTCATCTTCCAGTTTCTCTTATCCACGGGCCCGTTGATGTACGTGTTGACGGGGTCTGGAAGAGGGAAGTGATCCTTCAACCTTTGCAAGAAAAAGGCTCGGACCTCATACTCTACTCCAAGATCATGTGATCTCCGGAGTACTTCAATATCAATAGCCGTGGACCCTAGATCTTGCTCAAATCCCCTTGTGTTCACGCCCAAGTGGCGTGCAATGGCGCCCACCACAGCACCGCAACATATCATACCCGAACTCCTCTTTGATGCCCCCTCCATGTTCTTCACAATGTAGTGGACCATGTTCATCGCCAGTCCGTGTACTAGGCACCATAGCAGGAACAATTCGTCTTTTTGGACACTCCCTGTTTCAGTCCGTGCGAAGGGATGGTTGTTGCAAGCCTTCTGGATCAAACGGAGAACTGGGTTCCGGATCATAGAGCTCTTAGCCCGGGCGGCCTTGAACCCCTCAGTCTCCAAAGTAATGTCGTTCCAGAATCTCCCATTCTTGAACTCCCTCGGCATGTCAAATTCGTCAGTTGTGATCCCATAGATTTCCTTTAGCTCCCCCATTGGTAGCTCATATTCCGTGTTCCTTAGTCGGAACTTGATGGCCGCAATAGTTCTCCCCCGCATCACTACCACCAACGTGGTTAAGAACTCCAGAGTTAAGCGGTGGTGGGAAACGATCTCCATCGTGAACGTCCTATGCAGTTCCCCCACATTGCACAACTCATCAAAACATTGAAGTACGCCTAGGTTGTGTAAAAGGACCCGACAAGGCTGCCTCGCAACCCTATAATCTTGTTTGGCCAGAGCCTTCCAAGTGGCCCGCTCCTCTGCAGTTCTTAGAGTGACCGAACATCCCGTTGCTGTAAGGACCATCACTGTACCTACAAGGGCAAAGTATTAGCTTATGATGTAACCAAAAACTTACCAATTCAATCAATATTTACAAGTTAGCATATGGAGTACAACTAAGTGTATGCATCACCCCCATCATGTGTTTATATACCACCAATCAAAGCATATAACAAAAGAAGTTAAGCACAAAATCACAATTGAAGCTCAAAAGATGCACAAATTCATCCTACACTTGTTCTAACATGTAAAGATCAAACAATTCACTCCATAATACCACAAATTCATCATTAATCCTCATGCCATAGCCAAATTCTCTCCCAAAGTCCAATCAATCACAAGTATCAACAATTCAAACCAATATCACCAACAACTACACCATCATTCCAAAGATTTATCCTTCTACAATCCCAACTCTTCATCAACATGAAACAAAAGCAACAATGTCCAACAAAGGCAACTATCAACACATTCAACTTTACATTATGCAAGGAATTCATAAATTCTCACCAAATCCTAGCAATTCTCCAACAAATCGACACTAATCCTCAAAACCCCACAACTATGCATCAAATTCATCATAATCTTCCATAAATCACTCAATAGTCAACAATAATCCATGGGTAAAGAAGATCAGAGGGAAAAATTCATACCTTTGGGGTTTAATTGAAGTGGAAATCGACAATTAGCCTCTTGCCTTGTTCTTACCAAAATTCACCGATTAATCGGTTAAAATTGTGTAAAAGAGAGAGTAGAGTGTAGAAGTGGGATTGGAAGGGAGGAATTGAGAGGAAATCACCGGGAATTCGGATTTGGAGGCTAGGGTTTGCGAGAAGAGGCGCCGGGTGTTTTGCAGCCGGGTGTTCTTTGCGCAATATATGTAGCGACACAAACACCCGACCGGGTGATTTGGAAATTGTAAACACCCGGTCGGGTTTTCTTTCTGGACCCCGACTGTTTCTTCAAAACACCCGACCGGGTTTTTCTGAAATTGAAAAACAACAGGTCGGGTTTTCTCTCTGGACTCAGAACGACTTCTTCATAACACCCGACCGGGTTTTCTGTGACATGGAAAACACCCGGTCGGGTTTCTTCTCTGGACTATAACCTATTTTTTTCCGTTCATTCCGTTTTTCACCCGTCCAAGCCTATTTTCCTGTTCCACTCAACTCACGCAACAAAACACCCATCTCAAACACATTTGAGCATCCTTAACAAAACAAACACAAGGAAAACACACAAAAACACACCAAAAAACAAGAACAAAACAAAAACACACCCAAACACACAAAAGCGATAAATTTTACCTACTAGGGGTTGCCTCCCCTATAGCGCAACTTTTTAACGTCATTTTCCTGACGGTCTTCAAGCTTTCACTCAATGGTCCAACCTCACTCGGATAATGTCATCGGGACCCGTCTTTGCTTTAGCGGCCAAATAGAGCTTGTGTAGCCGCTTCTTCCACGAAGTGGCCTTCACATCTCCCCCAATAACACTTCCTTTACATCTCTCCTCCAGAGGTTTCTCCACATCATCATCCTTACCCTTCACATGTGCCACTTGTATCATGTTGCAATCTTCAACTTTCAAGGGCACCTCTTCCACTCTCTTGGCTTCTTCCACTCTCTTGGCCTCTTCCACTTCTTGGCGTTTCATCTTGTCCAATATAGAGAGAATGACCGTCTTGTTTCCATGCCTAAGGGTGAGTTCTCCCTTAGTGACGTCAATTAGAGCTTTCCCGGTCACTAGGATTGGTCTTCCAAGGATGAGGGGGACATTTGGATCCTCCTTCATGTCCAAAACAACAAAGTCCACGGGGAAGATGAAATCATTCACCCTTACCAATACATTCTCAAGGAGTCCATTCGAGAATTTGACGGACTTGTCCGCCATTTGGAGGGTAATGGTAGTTGGCTTCAAGACACCAAACTTCAACTTCCGAAAGAAGCTTAAAGGCATGAGATTTATGCTTGCCCCCAAGTCACACAAGGCCTTAGTTTGCCTATCATTCCCGATCACACAAGAAATGTTGAAACTCCCCGGATCTTTCATCTTTGCCGGCATCTTTTGTTGGATGATTGCACTATAATTCTCGGTCAAATTCACGGTTTCATAATTAACCAACCTCTTCTTCTTGGACATGATCTCTTTCAAAAACTTGAGGTAGCCGGGCATTTGTTGGAGGGCCTCAATAAGAGGTATGTTGAGGTGCACTCTGTTGAAGATCTCAAGGAACTTGACAAACTTCTCATCCAACTTCTTCTTTAGCACCACTTGAGGAAAAGGAATTTTGACCTATCTTGGTTTGGGAGAAACAATTGCCTCGGGTTGAACCTTGGATTGCATAAGAGGTGATTCCACCTCAAACTCCTCTTCTTCTTTCTCTTCGGGCACTTCATTAGCTTCCACCTCGGGCATAGGATGACTCTCATAGCTTGTCCCACTCCTTAAGTAGATTGCCTTGCAGTCTTTCGAATTTGGAACTATAGTACTTGGGAATTGCCCCGATTGATGTATTTGTCCCACGGCTTGGGCAATCTGACTCATCTGCGTCTCTAGGCTCTTCATATGTCCCGCCATGCTGTGCATATTACTCTCAACCTTCTCTAGCCTTTGATTGGTATGCTCCATGTTCTTGTGTGACTGTATCATGAATGCATTCAGTATGTCCTCTGAACTTTTCTTCTGCGGCTCAGTGATCATCCCTTGAGAAACTGTGAACCCCGGTGGTGGTTGAAGGGCATTGTTGGGGTTCCCATACGATAGGTTAGGATGCGCCTTGTGCCCAAAATGATTGTAACCTCCACCCCCTTGATTGGGGCGGGAGTTGTTATAGTATCTATTGCCCCCTTGGTGTATATAGTTAACATCTTCTACACCTTCTTGCTGCTCCTGCACAGCCGGTCCCATCCCCATGAGATCTATCTTCTTGTGGAGGAGCTCCATCTATTTATACATGTTGTCCATATGGCTGCTCTCTGCGGCAGAGGCTACCATGTGTACTCTGCTCCTCTCGTTGTTCCAGCCTTCATCATTAGAGGTCACTCTCTCAATCACCTCCATGGCCTCTGCTTCTCCCTTCTTTAGCAATGATCCCCCCGCGCTCAGGTTCAGTTCACGCTTTGCTTCAGGCAAACACCCCCTATAGAATGCTAGGACTTGATGCGTCGGATTCAGCCCATGATTGGGGCACCTCTTCATCAGTCCCTTGAATCTTTCCCAAGCTCCTCGGATACTCTCTTGGGGAGTCATCTCAAACGAAATGATTTCTGACTGCCTCTTCAATGCCTCACTCGGTGGGTAGTATTTTTTTAAGAACTTTTCCACCATGGCCTCCCACGTGCGAATGGAGTTGGGCTCCATACTGTCCAGCCAATCCTTGGCATCATCCTCCAGAGAAAAAGGAAACACCCTTAATCTGATCTGTTCATCTGTGTCTCCATTTATCTTCGTCGTGTTGCAGATCTGGATGAATTTAGTGAGATGCTTGTTAGGATCCTCTGTGGGTCTGCCTCTAAAAGCATTGTTCTCAGCCATCTGAATTAATCCTCTCCTGAGTTCAAATGTGTTGGCATGAACATTGTTGTCAATAGCTGGATTTGTCACCCCATGATAGGCATACATGTTTTGGATAGGCATCACATTTTGCCTTTGATCTAACCGCCTCAGCAAGTCTTGGAGTTGTTGTTGAAGTTGAGCATTCGTTGGATGAGGTGGTGGAACATTATTCCCGTCTCCGTTCTCCATCAGGATAGGAGAATGTGGCTCAAACTGAATAGGGGAGTGAACTGGTGACGGAGTAGGTGATGGTGATTCTTGAACCGGTGAAGGTGATCGTCTCTGGACCGGAGAAGAGACTCGGATCCTTTGATTTAGCCTTCTCAAAGCGTTTCTCCTTCTGTTGGATGCTTCGATCTCAAGATCTATAGGCTCTAAAGGTAGACCTCTAGAGCGTGTGTGCATACAACCTGAAACAAGAAAACCCAATGTGAGAGCTCAAAAATAAAATAAAAATTAAAGCAATAAAGTCTAAACTAGTAATCTCTATCTTTACCGCGATATTGAGCTAAATTAACACAAATTATCCTCGGCAACGGCGCCAAAAACTTGACTCGACTTATTTTAACACAAGAAATTCCCGCAAGTGTACGGGGCTAGTGTAGCACAAAGCAAGCAAGAGTATCGTATCCCACAGAGACAAATTGTATAAACTCAAGTACCACGGACCGATGTTAACTACTATCTAGACAAAACAAATGTTTGGTTTTGATATGTAACTATTAAACATAAACAAAGTAAAGCAAGAGACAAAAGATCAAGTTTTCAATAAGAGAACGGGGTAGAGCTTTGGATCCGACTACAATACCCACAATGTAAACAACTCAACAACTTTTATTACCCGTTGACGTCTCTAGGATTATTAGGAAAATCGCTAGTCTAGGCTAAGCCCCCTCTCGAGTGCACTCAACCCGTTGATTAACTATTAATATTGAAGTCTCCTTCTAATACTTCACAATTAACTCCTTTAAACAAAATATCCAAGCCCTCGCTCTAGAATTCCTTCTCTCGAATGCAAATTATCTAGACGTTATTCATTCTTTTATCAATCCTAAACCGGTATCTCTCGATTACACAAATCTAGGTCAACATATCCAATTGGTAGCTAAGCAATTGAATTGAAAAAGGGCATAAGAATGAAACAAAATAATCTCAAGAGCATAAGTAATCAAAAGCTATTGAATTAATCACAAGTGTTCATTGTAGTCTTCACCAAAACTCTACAAGAGATTTAACTACTCATATTCAACGCAGATTCACAAGATTAATCCATAGAAAGTGAACTGAACATAGGAAAACTAATAAAGATACTCCCAAGGGTGGATTGAACGGCAATTAGTCTTCGTCTTCAACCTTGTTGAGGATTGGGACTCCTTGGCTCTCAAATCCGCTCTCTAGACGTCAAAAGCTGCTCCTGGACGGGTGTCTGATGTGTGGGAGTCGAAAACCCTCGGTCCCTTTTATACCCGGGGTAAAAATAGAAGCAATTAAAAACGCATCGCCCGGCCGAGTGATTTGCAAGTGGAAAACACCCGACCGGGTGTTCTCTCTGGATCCCGCAAGACAAAACACCCGACCGGGTGATTTGGAAATTGGAAAACACCCGGTCGGGTTTTCTCTCTGGACCTCAACTTTTTCTTCGAAACACCCGACCGAGTGTTCTGGTCGATGAAAAACTCATTAACTCATTAATTAGTGTATGTGTGGTGAAAAACCTATGTTAAACACCTTAATCATCAAAATCACCATCTAATTACCCACAAAACCATCCTAAACTATGAGTTTGTCAGCAAGTCTTGGTGTACTTTGGGAGAATTAAATGGGGTTGAACCTCATTTGTTTTCACACACAGCATATCCCTTATTTGATCCTCCGTGCAGCCTTTTTACTTAAGAGATTTGGTGTTATTTGTAGTACTGGGTACTTGACTATTAACTTCATTATGTTCCCATATGGCTACCTCGTACTTAGCTAATAATCTCCATTATTTGATTGCGGCTGGTACAAACAAGAATGCAGGTGCTGCCCTATGAGGTGAAGACTTGAAGGATTTGACTTGCTTCTTTGGTGAGCCTTTGGTCTTCCATAGCTAAAGAGGGGTTATCCCATTTCCTCTAATAAGAGCTTCATTAATTTCCTTTGTTCCTTAGCCATTAAAACTTGTTTTTATTTTGCAGGAGGGAAAAGCAACTTGGCCGCCACATTGCTGTTCGAGGCATGGGCTCGCTGCCCTAGGCCCGACGGGCTGATCGGACACGGGCCGTGATTTGGGCTTGAGTAACAAAGGCCCAAAGTGCAAGCAATAAGGATTTTTAATTTCTTAAACTCCTTGGCCCATTCAAGAGTATTTGTAATAGTAATATCCCCTATTTTTTCTTCCATTCATGTAAGACGATCATGCAAGTTAACGTATTATTCGAGAAGTACGTGAACACTTTCATTCGGGGAGAACAACTTCATATCCTTGTACAACGTTCATTTTATTTCATAACATACATTAGATTGTTTTAGTTCGTTCGATTATTACTTTAACTCTAGTTTTGCGAACTAACAACATTAAGTACCAACAAAGGGGCAACGAGTTCCATTTAATTCAGCGAAACAAGAGAGCGATAAATCTCTAGTTCGACATTAAACATAATGAAAGAGGGTAATAAAGGGGCGGGTATTACATTGCAACTCTATAAAGAAGAAAATTTGTGATATCTCAAGGTAAAATTTCTCTCAGATTTTCATGGTAAAATTCTCACTCGAAAATATCTCAAGGTAAAATTTGCGAACTAACAACATTAAGTACCAACAAAGGGGCAACGAGTTCCATTTAATTCAACGAAACAAGAGAGCGATAAATCTCTAGTTCGACATTAAACATACCGAAAGAGGGTAATAAAGGGGCGAGTATTACATTGCAACTCTATAAAGAAGAAAATTTGTGATATCTAAAGGTAAAATTTCTCTCAATTTTCATGGCAATTCTCACTCGAAAAGGTCAGCTTCTTCAAGAATTACTATTTGATCAATGATTTCATTTATAGGGCTTAATAAAGTGTTTGAATGTATTTATTAGAGCATCCACATCTATGCTCTTTGGCAAGAGCATGGATGTTGGCCCGGACACACTTTTATTAATTTTTTACTCTCTGCTCTTCCGCAAGAGCATGCTCTAGGGTCCCATCATTCTATTATTTAATTTAAATAAAAATATTTCCACAATATTAAAATGCATTAAAAATACCCTAACTATAATTACAAATTACTAAAAATTTTAAAATTACTTAATTAAAATCCTAAAAAATAAAAATTACATAATTAAAATCCTACAAATTAAAAATTACATAATTAAATCCTAAAAAATATATCCGTGGAAATTTAAAGAAGACTAGCCCGATGGCGGTATCCCCAATGTTTGTCGGAGAGCTTGTATCATTGCGTGAGGTGAATCAAGTTGCTCGGGAGTCATCCGAGACGTATCGGCCATATTGCCTTGACCCAAAAAAGCCCACAACGAGTTGGTGGGGGTGGAGATGGCACAAAGGGAGCGGGAGTGGGAACTCGCGGTGTGGCTGGGGTCGCGACGCGACGGCGGCTGTGCCGCCGCCTGATTCCTTCCTAGCGGCCGGCGTCGGGGCTATCCAAGTGAGCTCTGGCAAGCTGACTAGCCACCTCATCCTCGCTAGCGTCGGATAGGGATACCGACCTTGACCGTTTGCTGGAGGAGGATCTGACGCCTTCCTTATACTTCGGATGATGACGCACCTCTTGCCAAGCGTTGAGATGCTTGAATGTGAATTTTGGGGTAAAAATAATGAAAAATAAATTAAAAGTGGAGAAAAAACGAATATATTTTATTGGAAAGTGAGAAAATATATATTTTTTAATTTAAAACTGATTTTTTAATATTTTTTTAATTTTTTTAAAGAAAAAAGGAAAAATGACAGCGACATTGTCGTTGGCCAATCAGAAGCCGCTACGTCACCTTGCTCATCGGCACATCGGTGCTTGATGCATCGAGCAGGGCCGCGCTGTCGGCAAGAGCACAACGGATAGCAGGGTGCTCGCCGCGCCATCAGCATGGCGCCTACTCGATGCAAAGAGCACCGATGCAGGTGCTCTTAGAATCACGTATTTTGGTAGATGATAATGTAAATATGTGTATGATTGTGGTGTGTACATATGTACTGTGATTCGGTTTTGTAAGTGTGTTTGCTGAAGAAGATGTAAAGTTAAACTAATCATCGTCTATGTGAAAATTTGATTCCTGATTTCTTCAAACTATTTTCAAGATCATTGGAAAAATGGTATTACCTCCGTCCCAATTAAGTTAGGGCAAAATTTTTGGGCACGGATTGAAAAGTAGGAGATGAACAAAGCAAGAGAGATAACGAGAGAGTAAAGTAGGTGATGGAATAAAGTACGAGTGTTTGGATGTTTTGTAATACGCTTTGCACTCTGTGTTAGATGGACCTACGTGTGACTGACTGTCTGTGGGCTCGTCTAGAGGTTTCGTCATCTGACACTGGAAACGGAGGGGCCTCTGAGTTGGAGTTGTGATTTGCCGCTTGGAAGATTTCATTCCTCTTGACTGTAATCCTGAAAAAATAAGGATCTAGATCATCAAACCCTTCAATCTGATATAGCTATGCATCATTAGATTTTATTAATGAGTTATTACTACTATCTATTTAGTTGTTATTAGTTTTTAGAGATACGTTTATAACTTAGAGTTTGATCTGGTTCAGGAGTCTAGTATTTATCGTTTATAGTTTTATTCAAGTTGGAGTCTTTTAGCAAGTCCTATAAACAGGGCTTTGCTCCCTAGCTCTGTAGTGTTCATAAATAGTTTAAGTTCGGCAATTTTGTTATGGCCTTCCAGAAGATGCACTATTAGTCATAGAAGGAGTATTTATCTTTTATTTTATTGATCATTGTTTTCTTTTATATTTCTACTCTCTGTTATTTTGTACCACCTTCTTCATTGTTATCATGTCAATTGTGCAATATGCTTCGTATGATAAGCTATTAGCAATTACCTTAGTCACATGATTGAAATATGAAACACACTACTCATAGAGTCTTATTGTCTCAACAATACAAGAGAAATAACAAGAAACACACTACTCGAAGATATCAAGACCTTAGGAATTATTGTATTCATCTAATGAGCGAGCGAAAATAACATACAAGAATGACAGATCTAGATTCATAATCAAATTGTAAGTTGAGCATATATAACACAACGGAATTAAATCCTACTTGTTGTGTTGATGTTTTCTTCGATTGATTGATTCCTGATGGTTGAATCCATTACTATCGAGGTCCACGTGTATTCCAATCCGATGCAGGAACAATTCCCGGTACATTTGCTCTACATATGAAAGCTAGGAAATCCTCTGTAAAGCTTTAGTGTATTATAAGTCTCTGACTTTTCTGTTCTCTTTGTTGTGTCCTTTCACCTTCTCCTCTAAGGAGAATATAAATAGAAATGGGAAGATGAATAACCAAATGGACTTTGGCTAATGGGCTTATGAATAAATATAATTATTGCCCAATTATAATTATATAACTCATTAATCTAATTCTTGCCTATTTTCTTTTTTAAAAATTTATCACTCAACATAAGTGGAGCTAAGCAGAATTAATAAAATACAACCATGAACAGACAAGAAAGAATCACCAACTACAGTTAAACAATAAAAAAACATCAAGATCTCAAGGCTAATGTTTCAATATTACATTACATCACACACACCTGGTGAACAAGATGTACAGTGGGAGTCAAGAACGCAATCAGCTTTCCATCACCATTATTGCTATTCAAAGATCTCCCAATTTCGTTGATCAACCTAATAGCTATCTTAGTTTTGCTTGATCTTGGTCTATTGTTTAAAATTCTTGTAATTGATGGGGGATAGAGAAGACAATGGGGATGGAAAATTGATCATGTTAAGGTAGATAATTTGATTTGTATATTTTATGCCTTGATATGATTAAAGTTTGGAGGATTGCCACATATTATGCATTATACTCTACTATAATTTTCTTCATTCTATGCTCACATTGCGAAATTATAGATACAAAATGCATCACAAAGGAAGTCCCGAGAATGGGGGATAACTTGAGTTTCAAAGAACGTCAAGCTAAAGACGTTAACCAAGCGCTTGTTGGGAGGTAACCCAACATTGGTATCATTCTTTTTCATATTTAATTTTGTTTTAGTTTAATTTTTTTTCTTAATTTACTTGCGTCCCTACCGACTTTTCAAACTTATTCTTAACGTAGTTTTGAATAAGTTTGGGGGGATGAAGTGGTGGACCGTGAGTTTAGTTGTTTTTGTTAGTCTTAGATTAGTTTTTTATTATTTTTATTTTTAATAAACCCGAGGTGAATACTGTCATGAGCATAACATAGAAAAATTAGAAATACCCATGTTTAGGGACATCAGACTGAGTTGCCTATGATAAAAAGTTCGTTTATGTGTTGGTTGAGTTGACTTGATACATTGATTTGAAGATTTTGTGAAAAGGTGCATAATTAATGAATTGTTTGTTTGCCTTGAATCGTGTTTATACCCTGTGAGATTTGAGCCATAAATTTCTTTCTTGTGTGATTTATCTGCATTCATGTACTTGTTTCTAGAACTTGCTCATAATCTGTCTAAGCCTACATAGTGTTTAAATGATAAAAGAGGACGTTAGGTCATCCTTCTTAGCTACTTTATATATCCAAATTAATAACCTTATTCAAAAATAAATTTCCCTAGCTAGCCACTTTGAGCCTTGAAAGCCTCTTTCTTTGGAAGATAAATAAAAGGGGAATATCCATACACTCTTAGGGGAATTTATTTTAGATTTTATGAAAAGAGTTGGAGAGATAAGGTAGAAAGAAAGTAGTGTACTTACTGGTGAAAAGTGCATAGATATCTATGGTTTGAATGAGATATTTGGTTGTACATAAAAGAAAAAAAAAAGAAAAAAAGAAAAAAAGAAAGAAAGAAAAAAAAATGAAATGTTTAGAAAAAAATCAAAGGAATTTGGGAAGTGAGAAGAAATTTAGACTAAGTCTAGAATTTACTGAGATTTGAATTGTTGGTGAGGTGCTAAGTTTGATGTAGTAGAAATTGATCACTTTTGCTATATTTGGGTTTAGTCACTTTTTAGCCATATTTCTCCACCTTACCAAAGAGCCTACGTTATAACTTAAAATAAAGACCTTTCGGATTGTTTATTTTAATCACATAAAGTAGAATAGAGATTAGACTTTGAGCAAGCCTATGGTAAACTTTGCATGTTGCATGATCGGAGAGCATACACTTTTTACCTTATACACTTTGAAAGTGAGTGATAAACACACTTATAAACACTCGTGAGTGCATGTATTTCAAGGTGATCAACGAGCTAGTAATGAAAATGCACTAATAAGCTTTGCTTGATTTGATTTGTATTCTTATCAAACTCTTTATTTTTATTGTAATTTTTTAGGCAACTATGAAGTTTTGTTTTTAACATCCGTGTTTCTAAATTTGTTTTTCTCTTGTTTTGTTTGAGGACAAACAAATAATTAAGTTTGGGGGAGTTGACAAACACAGTTTTTGCATGTTTTTAAAGGCAAGATCTGACTCGTTTTAAATGTTAATCATGAAAATTATGTTCTTAAATTGCATATGTTATATATTTAGTATTTTTGACGTGTTTGTTGATAAATGATAGAAAAAGACAGAAAAATGACGTGTTCTTAAATTATGTTCTTAAATTGCATATGTTATATATTTAGTATTAATTCATACCATTCTCTTCTTCTTCGAAAGAGCTTCGCGTGGATACCTTGCACGACTCGATCGGAGTTCTGTGGAGAAAGTTATGACTATTCCACGAATATTGCACAGTGCAGTCAAAGCTGACGAAAATTAGGTAGAAATTCAGGGAAGAAAATAAAATATTGCCCAAATTTCTCCCATTTCTTGATGGCCACAAAAATTATCAAAAATAAAACTTTTTTTACTTATAAATACCTCTTAACCTAATTCATAATCTTCATCTCAGAGCCTACAATCCTTCCCACCCTCTACACATTCTTCCATTCCATCTTCCACAAATAATTCATCCATCTTCCATTGGAGCGGAGCTCTGCAGATCCAGGAAAGAAAAGACTGAAGAGCTCTGCAGATCCATGCAAGAAAAGACTGAAGATTCATGATTCAACATTGGGTTTTATCAATTTCTTTAATGTCTCGTACTTTTATTGTTTTTACTACTTGTCTATGAGTAGTTAAACATCATTTGTGGTTTTTTCATGATGACTATTATGAACATGTTTTGATTTATTGAAATGAACTTTTTCCTAGCTCTTGTGATTGTTTTGCTTGTTCTTGTACTTTTATTGTTCTTTTGTCCGTCCAACTTTAGAACTATGTTTGTTTAACTAGATTAATCGAAAGATAGCTAGTTTTACGTGGTAAAAAGGAATGAGTACACCACATAGGTTTATCTGCACTCGAGAGAGGGGACCCTTTGTGAGGACTGGAGTCTTAGGAACTTAAGGAGTTAGAATCTAATCTATTGGAAGGAGACTTTGATAGTTAGAGTCTAATCTACTAGATAGGTGCACTTGAGATAAGGCTTATGCTAGAATTGCGACTTTCCTAATAATCCTAGAGACACATAAACGTAAAGGTTCTGTGAGATTAATCATCACTAGGTCGTAGTAGTTGGATCCTAAAATTCTATATTCATTCGTCTGCTTTGTATTTTTTGGTTTTTATACTTTCTTTTATTTGTTTATATTTATGTAGTTTATAAAACCAAAACCAAAAACTCTGCGTCTCTAGATAGTATATGATAGCCAGTTGCAATCTTATTCCTTGAGTTCGATATTCCGGTACTGACCTTTAGCTATACTAGATCAACCCTGTAACCTTGCAGGTATTTTTAGTGCTAATAAATAGTGCATCAGTAGGTCTGCCTCTGTTCATAGCTACCCACCCATATTAGTCCACTCGACCTTATTTATTTATTTTTTGCATTTTATTAGATAGAGAGTCGAACGTAATTATAAGCACCTTTCTGGGTTTTCTTTTGTTGGTTCTTTCTTGGATCAAATAAGAAAGTCGAACCAACCTAGTGTTAAAACTCTTAAATCTTGTCACACGTCGACTTGGTGATGATACTATCTCATCTATATAAGAGTGGATAACTGATACGAGTATATCTACAAGATATTCTCATATCTCTTTTATTTAATATATTATTGTTTAGCATATCTTTCCTATTTCTTGATCATTAAGTTAGGTTATTAATTAGTATTATAAATTGAAGTCTTTGTTATCATTGGAGTCATTCATTGAAGAAATATAATTTATCTTTTCGTATTTTACTTTTCACTGCAATTTACTTTATCAAAAACCCTAGTTGAACGATAGTTGGCTGCTCGACGGGAATCATCCCCGCGAACGAACCAATATCTTCTTTGCGATCTCTCGTTGTTATCTCCCGATACGAGTTTACTCGTATCATCTGGTGCTTCCATCCGATTCTCATCCTCCGTAATTTCGCCATCATGTCATACACCTACACCACCTACCACCATCACCAATTCGGCCATCCTCATCCGCGCCCCGAAACAGACCCGTATCAGTGGCCATCGCTGTACGCCGCCCCAACTACTGAATATGGACAGCCACAACCAATGCCCTTCTCCGACAGACCAGACCCATCCTACGAGCTGCCATGGTTTGGCTCTCGAGACAAGCAGCCACCATACACTGCAGCAAAGACCACTCACCGCTGCGATCCACGTTCGCTGGCCAGGATCTGTACAACCATGTACAGTGGCAGCCGCCCGACCATGTACAGTGGCCGCCGCCATACCAGAACCACCCACAACAAATCGACTACTACCAGCCGCCGATGTTATATCCGCAACCTCCCGATCCACCGGATTGGCAATGCTTCTCAACGACCAATGATGTCGGCCATATGGAGCCTCTCGGCATGCCACGTGATCCAGTGATGCCGGATTCTGAACCGAACCTAACGGTGGCTGCCTTGGCTTCACAGCTCGAGCGTTTGACTGCTATTGTCAGGGAATTGGAGTCTTAGATGGATTCACGTGAACATTGCCTGGGCGATCCACACGCCGCGCCGCGACGCGACCCCCAGCAACAGGTATAGCCCCATTGCCTACTACTGATTTTCCGAGTTCAATGACAAATGAAGCACATCTTCGTGGTAGTGATGACCCATTCCTTGATGGGATGCAAACAAGTGAAATAGTGAAAGAACCCTTAGTGATGACATCTAAGGAGATTAATGTGAATTTGGGAGATAGTGTAATTGGAAGAAACGAGTTGGATAACAAGTGGATCTTGGATGAGGGCTTAGATGTTTCTGTTAAGGTTTCGGAAGTTCCCAATGTGGAAGAGTCTGAGGGCAAAGACGATTAGCAGGTCATCCACCACCTTTCAGCAGCACCGCTACTGGATGTTGCTCCACCACCAGCAATGAAAGAATCCCAACATCAAGGCACTGACGATGCTGGAGTTATTGTTGGCCTCGATGTGATGCTTGTCATAAACAAGCCTGCTATTGCCGCCATTGCCTACGGTCTTGACAAGAAGACAACGAGCGTTGGGGAGAAGAATGTGTTGATCTCGTCCTTGGAGACAGTACTTTTGACGTGCCTATTCTTACCATCGAGAGGGGTTTCTTTGAGGGGAAAACTGCTGGTGACACTCATCTTGGTGGTGAGAACTTCGACAACAG
Organism: Salvia splendens; assembly: GCF_004379255.2. NCBI lineage: Eukaryota > Viridiplantae > Streptophyta > Magnoliopsida > Lamiales > Lamiaceae > Salvia > Salvia splendens. Next base: position 15,242,221 of record NC_056032.1, read on the forward strand.
AATGGTGTTCTTCAAAGGGCAGGAGCCTTGCAAGACCATCAAACCTGATGAGGCTGTTGCCTATGGAGCTGCAGCCCAGGATGTTGATTTGGGCGGCGAGGTTAACGAGAATGTACAGGATTTGTTGCTTTTAAATGTCACTCCTCTGTTCATTGGTTTGGAAACTGCCAGAGGTGTCTTGACTTCTTTGATCCTAAGGAACACCACCATTCCCACCGGGAATGAATAGGTCTTCTTGACCTACTCCGACAACCATCCTCGTGTGTTGATTCAGGTTTATGAAGAAGAGAGAACGAGGACCCGTTACAACAACCTGCTTGGATGATTTGAGCTCTCCGGTATTCCTCCACCTCAGCCGTGCAACCTCGATATCAGGGATGTGGACTTACAGTTAGCAAGTTACCTGCGCTTGTTGGACATGAGGCTAGAGTTATCTATTAGTAGGATTTTGCAATGGAATCCTCATAAAGGGGAACATGAGACAATCTTTGCCGACATGTTATTGACCCATCTAAAGAGAAAACTTGGGAAAACACCCAGGGATACAGACAGCTCAACTTTCGATTCTGCAACTTTTGAATTCTTGGTTGGTATAATTTTTATCCTGAGAATTATTTTTGTGGAGCCTTCTAATTATTCACTAGGTAGCAGAGAAATTCCAGCGAGAGAAGCTGTGACGGAGACGATCCCAGGATCTAAATCAATTTTATGTAATCATAGTTTCTTGGGGTATCACAAGACATTGTACTATGATGACCAGCAGTATTGCATAAATGGCCATATCAATGGAGTTGCTGATTTGATGTTTTGGAGTGGACAATCTGCATATGGGGATGTCGCCATTTCAGAGGATATAGGTGCACAGCAGAGCAACTATTTTGTAGGTTCCATCATTGCACATGAAAATGATGATCTAAATGTTGAGAGTTGTTTCATATTCACCAGTTGCATTGCATTATGAGTGCATATGCAAAATTGTATCAGAGGATGGCTTGGTGGCCTTTTGTCAGCACCAAGTTTTATTACTTATCTCTCTTAGAACTCATCTCTCTTCAAGAATGAGACGCAGATGTCATGTTTCTTACACCTATTCTTGGGATTTTGGCTTCACGTGGCGATCCAGTGGTTCCCTTCACATTTCTTGGAGGTCTAAGCAGGGATTTCTCACCTCTTCCTCATGTGAGTGCCAATTTTTACAACTTGTTTCATGAGGTCACTGCAATTGGAGCTATGTTGGAGTTCAATGGCTTGAAGGGATATATTGGTTACCTGGTACATGTTCCTAGTTTGGCTATAGTTACAATTATTGATCTTGAGCAACATTGGGGAACATTTGCTAATTTTCTTGCTGTGGGGAAGAATAATTCAGAGAATCATATTGTTGGAGCTTCAAAATTTTGACTTCATATGTCGACATGGAGGTTACTCTTGTGAGCATTTATGGCGAATCCTCAGTTCACGCTCCTTGTTGCTGCCCTTCCTGAAGGCTCAACGAACGTGGAGCAGGTCATGACAAATTGGAAGGAAGGTAGTATTATTGTGGTTACTACACATGCTACACTAAGGCTTCACAACCAGGTGCTACTATTGGATGCCGAAGCCGTTGTTCAAATTTTGAATTACGCGGGGTATAAGTTAGTGTCGCGGGACATGGATGCACGAGGAAATGACAGCCATGTGAGTCAACTACGCGCATCTGTGGAGCGCGAGCCGATGACAACAGCAACATCCCAGTTGAAAGAGTTTCATCGTGGTAAATCAGTGTTGCAAACGATAGGGGTTCTAGATCGTCGAGTGATCGTTCTACAAAAGAAGTATCGTAACTTGCTCCTTGAGGACAAGGGGGCTCTCAACGAAGGGGGAGTTGATACGAGTATATCTACAAGATATTCTCATTTCTCTTTTATTTAATATATTATTGTTTAGCATATTTTTCCTATTTCTTGATCATTAAGTTAGGTTATTAATTAGTATTATAAATTGGAGTCTTTGTTATCATTGGAGTCATTCATTGAAGAAATATAATTTATCTTTTATCGTCTTTTACTTTTCTCTACAATTTACTTTATCAAAAACCCTAGTTGAACGATAGTTGGCTGCTCGATGGGAATCATCCCCCCGAACGAACCAATATCTTCTCTGCGATCTCTCTCAGTTATCTCCCGATACGAGTTTACTCGTATCAATAACCCTCACCCTTATAAGGCCTTTCAAGGGGTGAGTGGCCCATTTCTAATATGGTATCAGAGCGGGCCCAAGTCGATGAAGGATTTTATCTCTTTATCTCTTCTCTTGCCTACCCAAGGGTTGGAAGTCTGATGTGTCATTCCAGCTCACATGTGAGTGGGCGTGTTAAAACTCTTAAATCTTGTCTCATATCGACTTGGTGATGATCGTATCTCATCTATATTATGGTCATCTATATTAGAGCATCCACAATGGCGGCTAGCGGATCGACTAGCCGATTCCCGGCGCAGGCCGGTCCGCTCGCCGAACCATTGAAGGCGGCGAGCGGCAAATCGGCGAGCGCACGCCAATTTTCGGGCTCTGGCCGATGCGCTCGCCGATCGGCTGGCCGCCATTGCAGGCTCCCGATCGGCCAGCTAAATTTTTTTTATTAATTTTTCGAAACACTATATATACGCGATCTGTATGTCTATATTTCGATCTCAACTTTGAACCAGAAATCGATCATAAGAAGATGCTGAAGACGAAGAGTCGTGTCTCTTCATTTTCAAACTATTGCAAATTAGTCCTTCAACTTTTGGAAATTACGTTTCAGGATGAATTTTCTGTACAGCAACTTTAATGGAAATAAAAAATTTCCAAGCTGACCTGGCAGCTCGACCCCAATCAGGAGCGCTGCCCCCGAACCCCCGTCTAATCATAACGAATTCAAATAAGTGTACATTCCGCACTTCTAACTTATTTGATGTCTCATTATGATCATACTGATCAATCAAGTTAATCCAATTACACTAAAATATCCAACAATTTGCACGTCATTTTCATTCACACCACTTGTTTTAATTGAATAGTTGTGGGCGCAGAGGACTGCACGTCGTTAGATTTTTTTTGAGTTAATATAATTTTTTTGAATTAATGTACTTTTTTAATTTTAATATTATTATTGAATTTTCCCGTATCTGTGTCGTAAATTTAATTCCGTATTTTGTGTGATTGTTAATTATTTATTTTTATAATTTTGTATATTGTGGCTAGCCTATTGTTTGTCCAGTTGTTTGTCCTGATGATGTGGCAGGAGGAGTTTTTAAGTGCTGATGATGTGGCAGGAGGAGTTGTGGCTAGGCTATGGCTAGCCTATGACTGGCCTATTTGCCATTGGAGATGCTCTTAGGGTGGATAACCCTCCCCTTTTCTAATACCTAGCATTATAAATAGAGGGCTTTGTTCATTTTGAACTTAAGGAATAACTACTCTCCCGCGATTTTCCTCCCAAAACCAACATAAGTGTGATCTATAAAACAAACATACTCTCCCGCGATTTTAAATATTTTATCAATTTTTCTTTTCTTTCTGCTACGCAATTATTTACTGTAGTACATAATGTATGGGAAATGGTCCAGATTTTGGACGAGAGAGAGAACTTTATGAATTTGAGCGTGAAACTGTGGAGTGTATTTTTGAGTTAACAGATTTGGGAATTTTATATAAGCCCAATATTTAGAGCATCTCCAATAGCGGCGAGCACACCGGCTAGCCGATTCTTGGCGCTCGCCGGTCCGCTTGCCGAACCATTGCAGCCGACGAACGCCAAATCAGCAAGAAAAACGGAGAGCGCACGCCGATTCCCGAGCGCTCGGCGATGCGCTCGCCGATCTCCTGGCCGCCATTGCAAGCTCCAGATCGGCGAGCGGGATTTTTTTTAATTTAATTTTCGAAACACTATATATACGCGATCTGCACGTCATTTTCATTTGCACCACTTGTTTTAACGAGTTTTCTCTCTTTGTTAATTTCTGTACAAGATCAACAACGCGAAATGAGTAACGCGGGTGGTGGTAGTGGTGGGGATGTTGAGGAGTTCGAACGGCGTTTGAACGAAAAGTTGGAGGCCTATACGTCCCGAGAGATCGACCGACTGATACAACGGGCCTTGCAACCGGCGGTACCTTGACCTCGACCCGTTGTCCCCCGCCGAGCAGTGATTGATCGGGATCACGTAGCTGCACATCAGCGGCTATTTGACGACTACTTCGCACCGGAGCCGCGGTTTAACACCAACATTTTCAGGCGGCGTTTTAGGATGAGCAGGGCCCTGTTTATGCGTATTGTTGACGCTTTGGAGCGTCGATATCTGTGTTTCCGCTTCAGGCACGATGCGGCTGGCACACCCGGCCACACACCTATTCAAAAGTGCAACGCGGCAATCAGGCAGTTGGCCTACGGAGGCGCGGCAGACATGTGGGACGAGTACCTCCACATCGGCGAGTCGACTGCCCTTGAATGTATGAAGTATTTCTGTCAGGGCGTGGTTGAAATATTCCGTGATCAGTACCTTCGAAGCCCTACCCCCGAAGACTGCCAGGAGCTGACGCAGATACACGGGGCGAAGCATGGGTTCCTGGGTATGTTAGGCAGCATAGATTGTATGCATTGAGAGTGGAAGAACTGCCCCGCTGCTTGGAAAAGGTTCTACACGACCAGCTACAAGGGAAAGAATCTCACGATGATCCTCGAGGCCATAGCTGATTACCGGCTGTGGATTTGACATGCATATTTTGGGGTAGCCAGGTCGAACAACGACCTCAACGTCCTCAACTCGTCGCCCCTTTTCAACGAGCAGTGCCAGGGCGTCGGTCCGACCATCAGTTTTGTCGCCAACGAGAACCAGCATGATATGGGCTACTACTTGGCGGATGGGATATATCCTAGGTGGTCCGTCTTTGTGAAGACGATCAGATGCGCATCAGATGAGAGGAATGCCTAATTTGCGGAACGGCAGGAGTCGGCGCGCAAGGACGTGGAGCGCGCATTTGGTGTGCTCCAGTCTCGATGGGCGGCAATTAGGGGTCCAACGCGTTTGTGGCATGTCGACTGCATTGTTGATATAATGTATGTCTGTATTATCATGCACAATATAATGTACGTCTGTATTATCATGCACAACATGATTGTCGAAGATGAAGGTGTACAACTGACTAGTTGGGCCAACGACGATAATGAAGCCGGTCCAAGCGACGGGGTGGCCACCCCCAGCGTACGAAGTGGGGTACCTCACGATGAAGACGGCCGCCTCCAAGCACATGCCGACATGCGCCAAGTGGAAGCTCATATTCGACTCCAAAAGGATTTAATTGAAGAGTTGTGGGCGCGGAGGACTGCACGACGTTAGTTTTTTTTTTGTAATTTTGTAATTTTTTTAATGTACCTTTTTTTAGTTTAAATGAAATTATTGCATTTTTTTCATATCTGTGTCGTAAGTTGAATTTCGTATTTTGTGTGATTGTTATTTTTATAATTTTGTTTATTATGGCTCGGCTATTGCTTAACCAGTTGTTTGTCCTGATGATGTGGCATGAGGAGTTTTAATGCTGATGAAGTGGCAGGAGGAGTTTATGGTTGAGCTATGGCTGAGCTCTTGCTATTGGAGATGGTCTTATGTAAGATATTCACTAATCACTACTCATAGTAAGCAATGTTCTCGATTAAGAAAGTAAACACTTTTCTTTTCTTTTCTATATTTTAATTTTTAAATTAGATTTGGCAACCGTATTTTAAATTGGATGGAGTTAAAGTTAGATGTAAATTCTTGAAAAATAAACTAATGGTGGTTGAATCGAATTCGAATTCAAAATGCTTATTACATGGGGGAAAAATGAAGCTTGGTTTGATTTTTATTTATGTAATCGGTTTTTTCAAAAATATTTTGCAAAAGAAAATGCTTATAATTATTATAATTCATAAAACTCTACTGTTTTTCACACTCCGGTATTTATATTAATTCAAATAATGTTATTAATGTTGAATCACTTTGAAAATTTTAATTATTTCTAAAAACAAATATTTGCATAGTTAATTGAATAAACATTTGTGAATTTTGATAAAGTTAAATATGAAAATATATATTATTATAAATTTAACTTCAAAATTGTACTTTATCAAATAAGATTATTTTTAATTGTAGTTATGACAGTGTCACTATCGTTTTTCTTATATAAGTTTAATAAAAATAATAAATTAGGTTTTGATTTCAAACTTAATCATCATGATCACAATTTATTTAGAATAAGAAACAAATAGTACTAACATAGTTGGGTGCAATATTTTTGTTAGAGCATCCGCAGCTATGCTCGTTGGGACGGACGGCATCCGTCCCGCTGGCACGACAACGCGCTGCTCGCCGTTGCGCTCTCGCTGCTCGATGCATTATGCTCGTCCGTGCCGCTGAGCAGGCGACGTGACACGTTTCTATTCGCCAACGGATTATCCGTTGGAATTATTATTATTTTTAAAAATAAAAAAAATAATACCGAAAATAATACCAAAAATTAAAAAAAAAAATCAGATTCCCAAAAATATAGCCGTTTTATTACCATTTTTTTGGAATTTTTTATTTTTTTATAATTTTTTAAAACCCTAAAATCATCTATAAATACACACATTCATCATCCATTTTTCACATCTATAAAAATGGATTTCACCGATATCATGGCTGAAGCGGAGAGCGAAGAACAAGAATACTATGAACAATATCGTGCCGCCTATGAAGCCTATGTCGCCGCCACCACCACCGCCTCTCCTCCTCGACCAACTAGATCAATTCGCCGCTACATACCTCGTGATCGGGAGGGAGCCAACGAAAGGCTCTTCGAGGACATTCGTTCTGCTTTCGGTGAGGAATTCCTTCGGGCATCCACCACCGAAGATTGTCAACGGCTACTTCATCTTCACGAAACAGTCCACGGTTTTCCCGATATGCTTGGCAGCATTGACTGCATGCATTGGAAGTGGAAGAATTGCCCGACTACTTGGAGGAGGCAATACTTAAGCGGCCACAAAGGCAGAGGCTAGGGGTGAGCAAAAAAACCGGAAACCGAATATCCGAACTGAACCAAACCGAAATTTTGAAATTCGGTTCGGTTTTTTTCAGTTTTTCGGTTCGGTTCGGTTCGGTTTTAAAAATAAAAAAAATTCGGTTTTCGGTTCGGTTCGGGCGAAGAAAAAACCGAAAAACCGAATTATATATATATATTCTATTAATTTAATATATTATATTATATATAATATATATATATTCTTTTAATATATTCTACTATATAATATATATTATATGTATTATTAATTTTATATTATATATAAATATTCTATTAGTATATATAAAATAAAATAAAATACACATATATAAATATATATTTCTATTATATTTATTTTTTTAGGTTTTTCGGTTTTTTTTCAGGTTTTTCGGTTTTTTAAGTTCGGTTTTCGGTTTTTCGGTTTCGGTTTTTCGAGTTCGGTTCGGTTTGGATTTTGAACTAAATTCGGTTTTTCGGTTTTGGTTCGGTTTTGGCAAAAAACCGAACCGAAACCCGAATGCACACCCCTAGCGGAGGCCCAACGCTTATCCTTGAAGCGGTCGCCGACTACCGCCTATGGATTTGGCATGCATATTTTGCTGTTGCCGGATCCAACAACGACTTGAACGTGCTCTATTTTTCACCACTCTTCAATGATGTTTTGAATGGTGTAGCACCGGCGATCGACTTCACCGTCAACGGAAATGCATACCACATGGGTTACTATCTCGTCGATGGTATCTACCCAAGGTGGTCTACTTTCGTGAAGACATTCAGCAATCCGCAAGACTCGAGACGGGTTCTTTTTGTGCAGCGTCAAGAGTCTGCTCGGAAAGGCGTCGAAAGAGCTTTTGGGGTCCTTCAAGCCCGATTCATCATTGTGAAGGCCCCGTCTCGGCTGTGGTACGTTAAGAATATCGCCGACATCATGTACACGTGTATTATCTTGCACAACATGATTATAGCTGACGAATGACCGAGGGCGGCTAACTTTTACGATGAGGATGAAGCCGAAAGCTCAACCGCGAGGTCTCCCCCACGCTGAGGTGTGCATACGACGGTGGGCGAGAGGATCGAAACAAGACACACAATGCGCGATACCATAACCTACACTGAGATACAAGAAGGCCTAATCAAACACATTTGGGCGAAATTCAGCCATGAGTCGTGGTTTTTTTTATTTTTATGAATTTAATTATGTAATTTTTAATTTTTAGGATTTTAATTATGTAATTTTTTATTTTTTTAGTAATTTGTACTGGTATCGGATATTTTTAATGCATTTTAATATTGTGGAAATGTTTTTAGTAATTGAAGTATTTAAATTGAATAATGGAATAGTGAAACCTTTGAACATGTCCTTGCGGAAGAGCAGAGAGTAAAAAAGTAATAAAAGTGGATCCGGGCTCACATCTGTGCTCTTTGGCAAGAGCACGGATGTAGATGGTCTTACATGCTCACAAATTAAGAGTATGTCGACGTGTGTAAATTTGGAGAAAGGGAAAATGTGTGTTAGGGAAAAAGAAAACATGACAGCAAAAAAGGGAGGAAAAGGGAAAGATGGTCAAATTGCTCCTCGAAGACTACTTCCGATTCCCTCTACTATCTTTATCGAAATTATACCATTTTCACTTACTACAATTTTAAATTTGAATTCCATCTTCTTTCATTTTAGGAAACCAACTAAATCAATAATCTCAAATGCTATATGTTTGCGAAAAAACAGTCACAAACTAAATTGTAAGTAGTAGTATTTTTTTTAATGGAAAGGTGAAGCATGAAATATAATGACTTTAGCCAACTTAGAAGGATGGAATATTTAATAATCCTATCCAATTCTCAGTTGAAACGTAGCACATAAATACTTTTAATTGTTTTGTAATTAAAGTTTTTTTAAAACTCTAGAAGGACATTGTTAGAATAATTTGCTGGACGGTGCCACAATCAATGATGCTGAGTTGGCCAATTATTACTACAAAGAAAAAGTAATTTAGAGAAGTGTGCTAAATAAATAAAAAAGTGGGGGTGTTCGGTTCGAGCTTATATCCGAGATTAAATTTGTAGTGTGTTTGGTTTATGAGATTCAACCTCACAACTGAATCCTAGATGGATAATCATGGGATAATTAGTCATAACTAATCTCCTATGACTAAAATAATCTCACAACTCAATCCTAGATTGTATATTGGTATTATTTTATCTTGGAAACCGAACACCACTTGATCGTACACAAAATCTGCATGGAGGCAATCTGATTTTGGTCTTTAAATTTTAGTTCTTTTTATGCAATTCCAGTCCTCGAATTTTGCAGCCAATTCCAAGTATATACATGCCCTACACCAAACACACACACAATCACACATTATTATTCCTCCCACGCTAATTAACTTCCCCAATATTAGTAGAATTTCATCTATTTGAAGGTATGTTTGTTAAGTCTCGTCACATTACATATATACACATGTCAAACTATATATATTGAAATGTTTAAGTGTGAATTATAGAAGGATCGGAGAAAGGATGAACAGGCCGGGCGATTGGAGTTGTCGGAGCTGCCAGCACCACAATTTCCAGAGGAGGGAGTCTTGCCAGCGATGCGGGGGCCGAAAGCCCCGGGCCGAGTTCATCACGGGGCCAGACGTGCGGCCCGGGGACTGGTACTGCGCCATCGCCAACTGTGGGGCCCACAACTTCGCCAGCCGCTCCACGTGCTTCACGTGTGGTGCCACCAAGGATGAACGAGGATTCGACTCCGACCTGTCGCGTGGCCGCGCTCTTGGAGGCGGCGCCGCCTGGAAATCCGGCGATTGGATTTGCACTAGGTACTTACGTACCAATAAATTTTTTTTTTAATTCGTCTCCGATTTTGTATGTTAATTAGTGTGTTAAACTTAAAAGGGAATTTGGGAATGAATTGATTAAGTTCAATTTTAAAAAATTGAACAGGTATGCATGCAATGAGCACAATTTTGCGAGCAGGATGGAATGCTTCAGGTGCAATGCGCCAAGGCAAACCACTGACAGCTCTTTCTTCTAATCATGTTTTGGGGTAAGTTTCTTTTTTTTTCTCATATTTTTATATTTGAATTTTTGCAATGGGGATTATAATTTGTATTCTTAACTCAATATTTATTTATTTTTCTTTTATATTTTACACAGAAACTAAGAGCAAGGCTGAAGCATGATACGAATGAACGGGATTGTGAACGACGATATATGACTATGCTTTCAAGAATATGATTTAGCCTGCATTTCCCAATTTATCTTTCTGCTTTTCTTAGTTTTGATTTCCTTAATTTGGGAATTAGCATTAGCTAGGTGATCAGCTATGGTTGCAATTTTAATTATGATGGGATGTAGGAAGTTTGTAGTATTTGAATTTTGTAAGATGTATCCTCCCTTTCTGTTTCTGTTTCTGTTGTATTGTCACAAAAATTTCATATTTCTTGTCTTAATTAACTGTGACGGTCAAATGTTAATAATTGGAAATAACAAGAGGACTATAAGTTAAACTAGTAATAGTATACTTGTGAAATAAAATGAATATGACGTATATGAACTTGAGATAAAATCTTGAGATAAAATGAATCTTTAGTTTAATTGATGCATGCATGGAATATCTGATAGACCAATAAACAAATACTCCCTCCATCCACTATTTAATTAAGAGTTACTGTATTTAATTAATGAGGTAAATATGGAATACCTTGTAAAGAAAATATTGTAGATTTATTGAAAAAATATAGGTATTCCATATTTACCTCATGCATGAAACAGTTGCTTAACTTCCATAGTCTATTTTCCCAGTTAAAAGAAACACCGGAATACATTGATTATTTTAAATAAACACAGTATAATATTTTTTCAAATTATTTAATAGTAGTATAATAAGTTCACAATGATTGAGCTAGCTAGATTTGCGAATGTATCACATCAATCCATATTCATGTAATTAAATAATGATTACTTCTTCTGTTTCCGACGTAGAGATGTGGGTTGATCCAGCTTCTTTGGTGGCTGGTTTTGATAATTTTTCGTTTCACCCTCGTATATATATTGTCAGTTCTTTTCCACTTGATAGTATGGAGGATCTCGACCTGTGGGACCTCTATTTGGCTTCTTCATGTTCTTGTTTAGATCCTAGACACTTTTGGGCTAAGATCATGTTGGTAGAACATTTTATTTTGATATTATTTACGGGTTGGAGGTCTGCCTAAACCTCCCGCCCACAAAGGGCGTTTTTTTATTAAAAAAAGTAAATAATGATTACTTAATTAAAGATATTCCATCCATCTTTGACAAGTCCTGTCCTCGTAAGTTTTGTACTTCAAAATTATGTGTAAAAATGATACTCCATCAAACTATGATTACATATCCTTATACGACTTTGAGACAACATACTCATATATTTTAAGGTATAGTTCGATTGTCATGACTAATTATTATAAGATAATCAATTTATAATTAAATTATGTGATTATTTTAGTTGGAGTCTTAGAGGAGATAACTGTAATTAATTATCAAATAATTATTCATCTAAGATTATGTTGTGAGATTCAATCTCAAGAACCAAACATAATACTCCCTCCGTCTCATAAAATAAAACTTTTGGGATGACATATATGGATTTATTATCCAATTAGCAAAGTAAGAGAGAGATAGAAAGAAAAAATAATTATGCCATATTTAGTTGACGGGAAAGTAAGGTTGGCAAGGAAAATGATTCCTGGGAAAATGAATCCCGGGAATATGATTCCTAATAACTTTATTTTCCTGTGTTTGGAAAATATCAAGATTTTAAATTTATATTTAATTTAAACACCAAAATAAAAATATACTTATGATTTTTTTAATTATAAAAAAGAATAATAATGTAAAATAAATTATTAATTACAAATAATAATAATTTATTATTATGATGGATAGTTTAAATATGAATTATCCATCATAATATATAATAATATAATTATAATTATAGTTACATGGAGTATTATACGCATTTATTATAATAATAAATATAATTATTATTATATAATTATAATATTTACGGATATTATACGATTTATATTATATAATTATATTTTAATTATTTAATAAATTATTTATTACTATTATGGATATTATAAAATATAGTTATAATTATGATCATTTTAATCATATTTATTTAGTATACTGAAATTAAGTACTCCCTCCGTCCCATTAAAGATGACCCACTTTCCTTTTTGGTTTGTTCCAAACAAGATGTCTCATTACTAAAAATGAAAACTCTTTTATCTCTACTTTATTTCTTCTCTCTTACTTTACTCTCGCCACTTAACACACAAAATAAAACTGCATAAAAACTCATGCCGGATTTATAATACATTATTAAATTATTTTTAAAACATTGTAATTATTATTATTATTATTATTAATAATAAAATTATACTATATTGCATTAAATATGTAAGAATTCTAAAACTGGGAAAAAGAATACCTAAGAAAAGTTAGGATTCAGAATCCTGGAAAGTTGTACTAACTTTCTTTGTTCTCGGATTCTGACTACTTTCTCAGTTTGATTAAAAACCGAAACAAACACAAGAATTTAAAATTTAAGGAATTAGATTATTTTCCCAGACAGAATCCTGACAACCAAACATAGTCTTAGAGTATTGTTAGCGGAGAATGAGACTCACCTCATTTAAAATAAAAGAGTTATCATAAATAGAAGTGTGTTATTTTATTGGACGGACAAAAATGAAAAGAGATTCTATTTCTATGGGATGAAATGGGTAATTATTTAATCATGAGATATAAGTTTACCAACCAAACAACCCCTTGCATACTCTTCTTATTTTATACTCCCTCCGTCTATGAAAAATAGACAAGTTTTGTCATTTTGGTCTGTCCACAAAAAATAGGCTAAGTTCAAAAAGGAAAGTTTTCAACCAATACTAACCATATACATCATTCTAAATGTGGACCCCACAATCCACTAAATGTGGAACCCGCAATCTACTAACTCTCATTTCACTATCTTTTCCCTTCATCTCTCTTACTTTTCTTATCTCTCTCTTACTTTACCAATTATACATTAAAATTCGTGTCATTTACAATCTTGTCGATTTTTTGTGGATGGAGGGAGTACTACAATACTGAAAGACAAAAATAATAATTTTAAGATTTTACTAATACACATATTTAGACCACCAAACAACTTATACCAATTTTCAGTACATTAACATATCGGCATAAAAATTCAAAATTTTGTTACAATTAGATAAAGGATCGTTAAGTGTTCTCTTCCTCTCACAATTTATTTTATCAACTTGCACTCTAATGATTATGTATATCAGTTCCATCATATCCAATTTTAGCAATAAAATAAATTGAAGGGAAATTGATGACCATTCACATTGGATTCCAAAGCTTTAAGAGGTGATATAATCTTTAATGTTGTTTTCGTTGACATCTCTTGAGAAGCATGCTTAATGAGAGGTTGAGAGAGGTATAACATAAATTGGTCAAAAAGTAACCAAATTCTTGATTGGTAACTGCAAGCACTACACTCTATATATAGCTTTTGGGGAGATTATTGTCTCTTTTTTAAATAGGCTTTACACGTACATGTGTTTTCTCAATGTAAATCAAAATATTCGGATGCCATGTTTCTATCCATGAATATAGTGCGTAGATAGTAAGTGTTCTCTCCAATCAAATTTAACCGAGACGTTTTTTTAGCACACGATTAAAATGATGTTTAATGTAAAGATAATAAATTAAGAGAGAAAATAAACTAGATAATTTAAAAATAATAATGGAGATTGAAATGGTTATAACTCAGTTAGAGGTTTTTTAAATTAAAAAATCAAATATATTTGAAAAATATTTTCGAAGGTTAAATTATAAAGTATACTTAACCCCACAAAATATAAAGAAGAAAAAAAGATACATGTAGCAATTATTGTCATCCAAAGCTCTAAATTTCATGCTCTTTTATAACCTAGAGGGGGGGGGGGGATTATAATTAGGGCTGGCAATTTTCGACACGACACGATAATGCGACACGAATCCGCACGAAATTATTGGGTTGGGGTCAAGTCTTATTGGATCCGTGTCCTTATCGGGTTGACCCATTAAGAACCCGATAATTTCGGGTTGGGTTCGGGTCGGATACGGGTAACCCATTAAGAAATAATATTATTATTTTTATTATTATTTAAAATATATATATTACTTTAATTTTTTAATTTCTTATAAATTAGGTTTAAATAGTATAAAATGAATTTTAATTATGTAAATTAGGTTAAAAATTAAGGTTTAATCGTGTAATATTAGGTTTTAATCGTGTAATATCAGGTTCGGGTTGTTATCGTGTCGTGTCAACCCATATTATATCGTGTCGATAACGGGTTCGTGTCGGGTGCGGGTCGTGTTCGGATTTGAAGGTAGCAGGTCGGGTTCGTGTTCGGATTTATAGTTTCCTTAACAGGTCGGGTTCAGGTTAAACCTTATTGGGTTGGGTCATTATCAGGTTGACCCGATAACGACCCAATCCGCACGATTTGCCAGCCCTAATTATAATCATGACTTCAAAGTGGTGACATATGGCCCTCCAAAAATGTGCATTTAAAGGAAAAATGTGTGGATTTTTATCACTTACTGTTATAGTCAAAACACAAATAACTAAAAAGGATTTATTTTCCATCCAATTTATTGTTAGTGCTACAAAAAAGATTACTTTCTTATCCCCCTTTAATTTTTATCAAGAGCATAAAGGACATTTGTTAATTGAATCTGTTAGTGGGCCATGCTGACTTTGTTACAAGCCTACTTATTGGCCCATTCCCAAGTAGAACAATCAGTGAAGTGTATGTATAGTAAAGCCACCCCTCCAAAGCCAAACATTGATATGATTCACATCATTTTTTGCAATTTCAACAGTATATAAATTCGAATCAACAGTATGCATGCTATGAATTTTTGATTTCATATCACGCGTACCACAAACCTTGCTCACGATCATGGCAGATCTAGGAAATAATTCTGGAGGGGTGAACGGACGACGGTGAAAACGAGGGGAATGAGTTTTTTACATGGTAAAATTGTAATTTCGTAAATTAAGCTGTAAAAATTCTAGCGACGACGTCACTTGACATTTTTTTCTTCAAAAATAATTTTCTGCCAACATTAAGAAAAACTATTGACTATATATATATATATATATATATATATAGGATTGTGATCAAGATAGAACCATTCTTAAACGTAGAACCATTCTTAAACGTAGAACAAATGCCAAACGGAGGTCGTTAGATCTTTTAATCCAATGATGTTGATTTGCACAGCAACTTCCCATTACAACCAAAACTATTATTAATGGGTGAATGCAGATAAGTGAAAAAATAAAGCATGCATGGACTCTTCTTCGTTTCATTCATTCTTCCATCAACATGTGAGTTTTTTCACATGTTGAGTCCGGAATGTCGTGAAAACATAGTCTAATATGTATGATTTTTAATCTTGACCGTCATTTTTTCCTCATCCAATGAATAAAATATGTAGAGTTCTAGGTTCTACACTTAAGAATGATTCTATCTTTAACGCAACCCTATATATATATATATATATATTACACTTCATAAAAAATGTATGGATTATGCTAAGCTCCAAATTATGGTGTTACTTAAGACATGATCTCCAAAAATTAGGTCATTCTTGGGAAGTTACTTATTATAATATTTTCTTTTCAGGTCATTGCTGCAAATCGGGTGCTATGGCGGTCACAAATTATGGATTGTAATTGGATTCATAACTCAACCAAAATGAATACGGTCTATCTATAAAAAGATTAAATTATCATTTGACAGTGTTAATAACTCAATGTTTCATCTATACATATATAAAAGTTGAGTTTTGGGGGCATTTTAGGAATTAAAAATTTTGGTTTGAGATTATAATGTGTTATTATACATATTTAAATGAAATTATAATGTGTACGGTTTTTATTGTTGTTATAATAAAATAATAATTTAGGGGAGTGGAAGTGGAAAAGTTTTAGCCTTAATTGTAAATATATATATAAGTTTTGGATTATATTGTAAACGTTAGATATTTTTGTTGGTCCATAAAAAATTAATTCAATTATTTAATATAGTTGTTACAATTCACCAATCATAATCATCATTTGAATCAATTCATCTCAATCTTACACTAATAATATTTCGTCCATAAAAATAGAATAGGCGGTTACACTAATTAGAGTGATAAATGTGGCATGCAATTTCTTCATAGAGGTTTAAAAAATTTTGGCAGTTGCAAATTTTTAATAATTATGATTTAATTTCAAAATTTCAATAATAAGCACCACATATCAATCCGCCATGGAATTGGGGTTACACGAACTAGAGATTAACTTTATAACAGCCACATTATTACACATTATTAGTAATTGTGTTAATAATAATTTAATGAAAATTATAACACACTATAAACTCCCTATATTTTTTGTCTATATATTTGTGTCATTGCTAGCTTATTATCCACTTTCATATTACCCTCACCTATAATCTATTGCATCACTGAATTTTCTACAAAAAATAATATTTCGGTATGGTTCTTCCTCTTTGTCAACAATATCTTTTTATCTTTAACCACTTTATGCATTATTTTTGTGTGATTATTATGTTACTAATATTTGTTGTTGTGTTCTTACCAAAGAGGATGGTTGAAACTATGGAAATGGAACTAATCTCTTTTAGTGATCTACAAACCACAACTTTATCAATAAATGTTGAAATCATGGAAGCATTCCCCTTGCCAAATTTGGTTTTGAAATTGGTAAGTAATCTATAAAATTTTATAGTACAAAACGCAAAGTTGTATTTGCATTGTTCATGAATGAAATATTTATCGAATTGTAATATGGGGTATTTAGTTGACTTTTGTTTGAAGTTCTCATCTACATATGAGAGCATACTAACCTGATGGAGAAGATGGTGTCGACGCATGACGATAAAAGTGTTGGAGACGATGAGTGGAAAAGATGAAAGCTATTGGAGATAGATGGAGGCTGATGGGCGGTGGGCAAGAGCTGCATGAGCATAAATGATTCTGAACTCTAATATTTTTTATCGATTTCTTCATTTTTTGGTTGCATTCTGATATAGATCTTATTAATGAAGTTGATTAATTTTTTTTATTGTCAATCGATTTTTTTCTATTAGTGAAATTATTGAATGTTAATAATTAAACGGATTGATGAACAATGTAATTAAATCAAACATAAGTATAAGATTAGAATTTCAACATTGTTAATAACATAATTAAGATTGCTTCGTAATTAATGTCATTGGTTTTTATTGACAAGATAATTAGTTTACGTGAATATTTTGAAAGATTCAATGGCCAATCAACATTTTTGAACAGTTATACACTAATTAAATTTATTTAATTCAGACAACCATTAAAAAGGAAGTCATTAATAAAAAATGTAACGATTATACAATAATTAAAAATTGTTTAATTTAGGATACGCCCTAAAATAGGGGGCGGTTGAAATTATGAGAACAAAATTAGAGAATTTAAATGGGAATCAAATAACTAAACTGAGAATTTAAATGGGAAAATAATGATACGCCCTAAAATAGGGGGCGGTTGAAATTATGAGAACAAAAACAAAGAATTCAAAATTAGTTAATTGAAAATCACCTCAAAATGCTAGAGTGGCAATAAGATCCCGACTAATTGGCGCAAAGTATAAATGTAAAGTAATTGCGATTAAAAAAAAAGTAATTGCGATTAAAAGCTAAATAAATGTGTGACATTGTGATAACGCTTTTGTGCAAATAAAAATTATAAATATAATTGAAAAGATTGATTACATGCAAATGATGATTGCAAATAAAGTGTGGCAAATGATTACTATGAAATGATTCTTGGTAAGTGATGATGAAATGAAAATGGAATTTTCATGTGGACTCCAATTCAATATATGAACCATAAATGAAACAGTGAAAGAAAAGGAGAAAAAAGTTGAGATGAATTGTATTGACTTGCCGGTATCGTTTTATGAGAGGAGTGGGTATTCGGTTAATTGCCTTGATATCTATTTACATGATAAATACTGATACACAAATTATAACCACTATTCTATTTATTTTATTAAGTAATTTAGGGATCATGATTTTTCCACAAACTCATTCTCACTCACTTGCAAATAAAACAATAAAGTGTACACTATATATGAGTTAGGGATCATGATTTTTCATGATCTTTTTAAAGTTGTAATAGAGATCTAAAAGTAGTATAGTCAAAATATATCGGAGTATGTATTTGCGTTATTTAAATGTCAAATTGATTGAGTTTTATGTTTTTTTAAATTCTTATACATTTTCTTAGTTTTAGATTTTGTACAATTATATCATTTTCCATTTCAATTAATTAATCGATAATGTGAAGTTAGTACCAAAAAAATAAATGAGACACATATTTCTTATTAACGTTGTTTCACTATTGAAGTACACGTGTTCTTGATTATATATTGTTGTGTTTGTAGTTTTTGCATTAGATATAAAAAATATTTTAGTCACTGTTTATAGGTTATATTTAATGAATGATTATTTTTATATTCTTACTTTTCATAATAATTTCATAATATAATTTTGAAGGAAATACAATGGGTCGTGCATATAATTGCTATAAAATACTGCTATGTCTTAATGAGGAAAGTCAAATGTTTTCCCAATTGTTATGATATATGTTTAGAGTTTAGGGTTTAGGATTTAAATTTTTAAAATGAAAAGGTTTTTAAATCAAATAACATAAATGGCTATTGAAATATCAAACGTTAAATATTAGAAGTGATAGTAAATTTATTTAAAAGATTTCTTCAGTTACAATATTATTAGTATTATTATTTAAAATATCAAACGTTAAATATTGAAATATCAAACGTTAAATATTATTTAAAATGACAAGCCAAAAGCTGATATGAGCATATAAACAAATTTACAGACAAGATTCAGGTAAAAAACCTCCACTATCAGTAAGAATTATCAAGTAGGCTGACCCAATGTAAGATATCAAATACATATCTAAAACCCCCAAAATAGAATAAGTGATCAACAAAGTACAATTGAACTGGAACGGAGGGAGAATTTTATTGATATTTGACTCATTTGTTGGTCATGATGAGTATATTTTGAATAAGTGATCAACAAAGTAAAATTGAACTGAGGCAGAGGGAGAATTTTATTGATATCTGGCTCATTTGTTGGTCATGATGAGTATATTTTAAAGTTAAGGGTTTATGATTTAGGTTTCAAGGTTTGGGTTTTTAGTGTATAGGGTCACTATATTGCAATGAAATGAAGCTCGACTAGGAAGTGTCTCACCAGTGCAATCTTAAATTATTGCAACGTAAACTTGCTCCTGCAGTTATAACTCAACGGTTAATTCATATTTTCACAGAATTAAAATGTCTTTTAATTTTAAGTCTGATATTTAAATGTCAAGACAGTTTATTAAAATGTCAACACAAATATGTGTTGAAATTTTAATGTGATCGTATTGACATTTTAAAGAAAAGTTAGCATTTAAACGGACTCTTGTGGCCATGTGGGGTTAATGTGATTGGAAAAGTATAATCCGAAGTAAGAGGACGTCGAATATTCTTTTGTTTATCATTTCACAAATTTTATTTCGCATAATGAAATAAATATGAAGAAATTAAAATGACCCGTGCATCGCACGGGCGTGATACTAGTATTTAATAAGACGGGAGTGGTAGGGCGTATATTGATTATTGATAGACTAATAGATTATCTCTTGTAAATTTTATTGGATCATATTTAGGTGATATTGTTGCTGAAGGCCCAATAGAAAATTGAAAGCGGCCCATAACTATTCATTTCACAATGCCAATCCAATTCGAGATTCAGAATAGAAAAAGAAGACCAACTGCACGAACCGGACAATAGCGCCTCCAATTCCCCAAAGCCGTTGCCTAAGAAAAAATGGAGGGTTTAAGCAGAGAGAAGGAGAAGCCATGGCGGGTACTCGAATTCTACAGTGGCATTGGTGGATTGGTAAGATTGTTTATTTTCGTGTTTAGTTACAACTTTTTTTGTGCTTAATTTTACTTTCGATTCCGATAGAGATATTCATTGATGGAGGCTGGCGTGGATGCTGTGGTAATTGAAGCATTCGACATCAACGACGTCGCAAATGATGTTTACGAGCACAATTTCGGCCACCGTCCTTACCAGGTAGCATATCACGATAAGCAGAAATATTAGTTTAATTCATTTAGTTAGCTAGCTTTGTATTTTTAGTATAATTATTAGTTAGCGATGTTAGTCTTTGCATTATGATTTAGGTTGGTTCGTGCGTGCGTGCGTGTTTGAATTTAATGCTAAATCATACCTGCAGCGATTCATTAGTTTGCTTTCTTTATTTTTCAGTATGATTATAAGTTAGATATGTTAATTACTGAACATATGATTTAAGTTAGTGTGTGTGTGTGTGGGGGGGTGAAGTTGATGCTAATTGGTATTTGCTTGTGGTGTTGGCCATCTGTTTTTGGTGTGATTGTAGGGAAACATTCAGACTTTGAGTGCTGCGAACCTCGACAGATATGAGGTCGATGCATGGCTTCTGTCTCCTCCTTGTCAACCTTATACACGGCAAGGTGGTTGATTTCTGATTTGATCTGCAATATGCAGATTGTATGTTCGTGCGCATATTTACCTTTTGTGTTATAGCTTTTTAAAAGTTTGTTTATTAAGGTCTCCAGAAGGGTTCAAGTGATGCTAGAGCTTCTTCGTTTTTGAAGATTCTTGAACTAATACCACAATGTTCACGACCCCCAGTTATGCTATTTGTGGAGAACGTTGTTGGATTTGAGGTTTGTGGTTTATGTGTACCTTTCATTAAGGGGAAATGGTTGTAGTATTGAATTTTTTGAACCACCTTTCTAATAAAAAAACAACTTTTACTTGCAATGTATCCAAGAAATTTTGTTCTGGTTTGGAGTTGTAGGTGGGTGGATGTTTTTTCCTTTTATTTTCCAATGTCTTTTCTTTTATTTATCAAGAAGATATATGTTTAATTTTTTTGTATTTATTACTCATTGTTATTGTTATTAAACCTGAGGATATAATTAGGTGATACTCCCTCCGTCCCAGAAAGATTGTCCCATTTCCTTTTCCACACTCGTTTTGCAAAAATAATAATAAATAGTTAAAGTAGAGAGAGTAAAGTAAAAGAGAGAATAATGTGGAGAATAGTCTTACCTACATTATTCTTTCTCTTATTTTACTCTCTTTCAACTTTACCTATTTATTATTATTTTTGCAAAACGAGTGCAAAAAATGAACTGGGACAATCTTTCTGGGACGGAGGGAGTATCGTTTTTGTTTAACAAGTCATCCATATATACTTTCCCTTTATTCAGTTTGGTATCTGTTTCTATTTCTTTCTGCAGACATCTGATACACATGAAAAGATGATCACCATGTTGCGAGAAAATCATTTTGACACACAAGAATTCATTCTAAGTCCTCTGCAATTTGGTGTTCCATATTCTCGCCCTCGCTATTTTTGCCTGGTCCACCTCTCTCTCTCTCTCTCTCCTGTTACAAACCACACGTTTTCTATTTGTCCAATTACTTTTGTACATCTAGTGTATTCATGTGCATTCTTCTCACCTCTTTCTTGTGCATCTACATGTAAAGATGGTACCTAGCACGTGATATGAAATCTTAACATAGTTATACATAGAATCTGTAGCCCAAATAGAGAAAGTCCTGTATATACCTTCAGCTTCATTCCTCTTATTGAATGTTCAGCATAGGATTAATCCATTGAACTGCAGGCCAAGCGGAAACCTCTTTGTTTCCAGAAGGCCCAGTTCAATAATGTGCTACTTTGGGGCCCAGGCCCTATACTTGGGGACGAAGAAAGCATGGTGACAAGTGAAGAAGCTGAATCAGATAGATATTGGAATAAGTTACTTGAAACTACTCGACCTATATATGATTTTTTGGAATCAAGCGAAGTTATTTTGGAATCGAGCTTAACTAAAATATCTGAGGATATTGAAGAAGAAAGTGAATTTGGTGTTGACCCTTCAAATCCATTCTTAGTTCCATCTAGCCTGGTAGAAAGATGGGGGAGTGCCATGGGTATGCTCGCCTCTTTGGTCTTGATACTTCTTAAACATTTGTTCACAATTATTTCTTTTTTTGTAACTCTTATATCATTAAATTGTTCCCTTGACTGATTTAGATATTGTTTTCCCCGAATCAAGACGTTGCTGTTGCTTCACCAAAAGTTATTTTCGATATGTGAAGGGGACAGGTTCCCTTTTGGCTACATGTCCTGTAAGTCTACATCAGGTATACACCTAATTTTAATTGCAATATATCTACTTTAGATATAAGCACATGCAATATCAGCAGTTCCTATCTTAGGCCCTGAAAGCCATAAATTGATCTTTATAAATTTCTGATATTTGATGAGCGTCAATTATTGACATGTTCCTTACTCATTAAATTTTCTGGTGATGGGTATTAATCTGAATATTTTGATGCATAATTATCCATGTTTATGTATGAGAGTGTCAACTATCTGAATATGTCTGCATTGTTTTTTTGAGTACTGGTGATTCTGATGTTACCAGATACATTTGTTTGCTTTTATCAGTATTAAAGCAACCGTATGCTTTAATTATATCATGCAGGGAAAGAAGAAAATTGAATTGCCTTCCTTGCAGGAGCTTCAACTTAGATACTTTACACCCAGGGAGGTATGCATATGTTACTCTCATGCATCACTTCAATTCTCAGCTCTTTGGGCTTTGGTATTATTACAACATAAATTTTGTTCTCTTAAGTGTTTTTCTCTCCAACGTCACTGCCAGGTCGCCAATTTCCACTCCTTTCCGGAGGACTTCCAATTTCCACAACATGTTAGCCTTCGTCAACGGTGCGTACATTTCTTGTATCATTGTTTGACATAATATGCAAAAGCAGGTATCTTTGAGGAGCCTCTTTCTCATCATGTGGAACTTAATGAAATGATTAATGAATTATTGACGATAATTTGACATAAAGAAGTGATTCAAATCAGGTGTTCCCTCTTCAATTGCTTTTAAATATTTGAATAATAGTGTGAATATTTCATCCTAGTGCAGCTTGTCTCCAGTTCATAATAGTATCTACCATTAATGTCACATGATTACTCATTGCAATTTAAACCAATCATAAAAACATTAAGACACGAGACCTTTTATTAGTCTCCAATGCGATAACCTTTAGGACACAATGCTACCAAGATTTCCTTCTTCTTTGGCACTATGATCCTTTAATTTTGATGGTTTTATTCAAGATGCTGCGGATTTGGGACTTCGATGAATCTGAGAAACACATTGGAAAAGACTCACATAAACTTAGATGATTAGCTCTAATTTCATGCACGTGTATAAGAAACCATCTACCACTTGCGTTTGTATCCGTGACTTAGATGCTTTGCCTGAACTTTCTGTGTGCCCCTGTATAAGGTCACAATGAGCCAATTTGCGCCCAAGAGAGTGGCGGTTACATAAAACCACCAAAGATACTAAGTAATAGTAATTTCTTCTGACAAATGCATGATCAGAATATTTTTCAATCTGTGCAGTTACGCATTGCTGGGAAACAGTCTGAGTGTTGGGGTCGTGGCACCACTATTGAGGTATCTATTTACTCATCAATCACCGTAATGCTGTTTTGATCCCGGGTGGTACTAACTTGTATGGATGTACTGCATACCCATCACTTAGGTAATATTTTACTGTCTATTTTTATCGCAGCACATTGCACCAAATTGTATACTAAAATTCACGATTTGTGTTCCATTTACGTTATGTGTTACTGAAAAAGATTGTTGGCATATTTGTATTGTTGGGTATCACAAAAGCCTTTGGTAATATTCTTTTACAGAGTGGTCCTGACTCAGGAAAATCGAACAAAGAAACGGGTCATGGCCCAACCCGAATGTAGTTTTCGGATTTCAATCCCAGTAATATTTCCTGGTTGAACTATTTATTAGAGTATATTTATGGGGTGGAACAATTAGGAGATTAGGTAATGAGGCTTGGGGGCTTTGAATTAGGTAAAAATGAATAATTGACATGAGAATACAATAAGGTAATTGAGAAGTTCTTGATCTTAGTTTGACTCTATTATTGGTAAGTTAGGAAGTGTATTTATTGGTGATTAAGTCACCTGAATTCTAGTTCGTATCTGACCCGATTAAGACATCTAACCCCAATCACTTTTTATTTTATCTCTCTTAATATTATGTGTGTAATATTTAAATGTTTTTGTATGCATTAAGATGCAGATAATGGAGATAAGTACTTAGATAATTAAGTGTTTATGATTCAAATGTTTTTAGTGCATCGGGGTTGCTCTTAGAAGCTATCCATGCTAAAATTGTTTAATTGTGGAGATAACCCTCAAGTTTTTTTGTCTTCGCCGTCGAAATTGGCCGAAATCTATGTTGGAATCATCACAATTCGCGAGAAAATATTCAGTTGTCAATCCATAGGTCACATCACTAACGAAACCCTTGACACCATCTAAATTTAATGGGTTCGTCAATTTTTGGCAAAAGTTTGAGCGATTCATAATGTGTTAGGACCAATTTAGCAAGCATAATGCTTTGTTTATATATTTAGAATCAAAGTGGACCTTAGTTGAATGTTTAAGACTTTAAGTGTTTAATTAATACTAGTATTTAAATTACTAATCTGGTCAAAATCGCTTTGACCATCAAATTATACGTTACTGTCACTTGTAGCACAAAAAATGAACCAATTAATAATATTATTGAAGCTATCAATATTCATGTTATAGACAAAAATCATAAATAACGAACATGTTTAGGATAAAAATAAACTTTAAAGTCAATTAATATGTGTCACAAGGTCATGAACAATAAATTTTAAAATAAATTTATAATGTTTGTTTTCCAAAACTAATAAAATCCTAACTTCTTTTATCTTTTTACGATTTTAATTCTCTATTTTCTTTCATTTTATTTCACGACCAAAAGCTCTCCTCCACATTGATTTGGACTTTTCTTTATTTTCTAATTTTTACTATATTTCTATGAGGAAACATCTTTTTTTACTTTTTCAAACTACCATTTTAGGTCCGTGAACTTTGAAAATATCATTTGAGGTCCGTCAACTATGAGTCAGTATCAATCGAAGTATTTTTTTACTATTTTCAAGTTTTTTTAGACGAAAATACCCTCAATACATTGAAGGGTGTATATTTTTACTAAACTTATCACATACTCATATTTTTTATAAATATCTTTACAATATATTTTTGACGAATTTTCTAAATATAATTTGACCTTTAACTTCATCAATTAATTTTGTAACATGCAAAGAAAAGTTCATTCCTCAACTTTTTATAATTAAATAATTCTTCAAGTATCGTTAATTGATTGTGACATTAATTTTTACAAGTATTCGTACCTCAAAAATATTTAAAAATTATTTAATTATAAAAAGTTGAAGAATGTGACCTTTAACTTCATCAATTAATTTTGTAACATGCAAAGAAAAGTTCATTCCTCAACTTTTTATAATTAAATAATTCTTCAAGTATCGTTAATTGATTGTGACATTAATTTTTACAAGTATTCGTACCTCAAAAATATTTAAAAATTATTTAATTATAAAAAGTTGAAGAATGAACTTTTCTATATTTAGAAAATTCGTCAAAAATATATAGTAAAAATATATTTATAAAAAATATAAGTATGTGATAAGTGTAGTAAAAACATACACTCTTCAAGGTATTGAGGGTATTTTTATCTGAATAAACTTAGAAATAGTAAAAATGTATTTCGATTGATATTAATTCATAGTTAACTAATCTCAAATGATATTTTCAAAGTTCACGAACCTAAAATGATAGTTTGACAAAGTTAATGAACTATAAAAGATGTTGCCCCTATTTATATTTGTAATAATTTTTAATGCAGTTAAAATGTCGACAATTATGTACTGTAGTATTTATTTTGAATTTATTAATAAATTGACTTAGTTTAAGTTAGGTGGATTATAGAGTAGTAAAGAAAGTGCATCACACTAAACAACAGGAGCGTGAGATTATATGATCAATTAGGTCGCTAGCTTCCATTCGGCGTGCATTACGCACCCCCTACTTTATTTTGAGCCAACATTTTTATATGACAATTCTACCCCCATCCTCAATATATATTTTTCTTTTTTATATTTTCTTGCCCCAAATTGTTTCTTCAAAGCTCACGAAAACAAACCCTAGGACGTAAAACTGAGGAATAAAAATCTGTTTTTTATCCAGCATCTGAGATTTGAACTCCCTAATTCGGACTTTGGTGATCGTCTGTACCTGTCTAATTTCTCGAAAAGGTTTGTGATATTCTCAGTTTGCAAGGTTTCACTTCTGCTATTTCTCAATTCCTAAATCGATCGAAATTTAGCTATTCAATTTAGGGGTTTTGTCTAATTTCTCATCATCTGCAAGTTTTCTTTCTAATTCCGTTGTTTACTGTTTCCTATTGAGAAATTTAGTTCCAGATTTAGCGTCTCCTACACTTTTGCCATTGTTAGTGAGATTAGTTTAATAATATGGATGTATTGGATATATGCCAGTCATTTTTATCAATCGACTGGTAATTTTGCACTTGAAAATTGATATAGTATTTTAGTACTGTTTTTTTTTTTGAAAAAAATGAGTCATTTCGGTGATTATTTCAGGAATATGCCTGCGGATGAACTGATCCACCGCGATTTACATTTTTTTCCACAACTACGAAAAATCTAGGCTTCTTTCTAAATTCTGTTGTAGTTTGAGGAATGTAAAACGATTAATAAGTGACAGTTATTTGGGGAGTTTTTTAATGCATTTTTTATGATCGTTCAGGAATTACATACCTTTAGTACCACCAAGATTTGGCTCGATTGATCCTCTAACTTATATTCCTGTTTCTAAATTCTAATTTGCATATTCTTTATATTTCAGAGACTTTTGATACCTGTTAAAGAAGATAAGTGGCTATGAGATTCAAAGCTGGGGACACGGTTGAGGTGATGCAGAATAAGGAGGTACCAGCTTCGTGGCGTGCTGCAGAAATACTATGTTGCAGCGGGGATACTTATACTATCCAATATGTTTGCTATCCTGGTATGGAAAATAAGCGGCTGGTGGAGGTGGTTTCAAGGAAGTTATTGAGACCTTGCCCTTCTTCGCTACAAGGTGCCAAGTGTTTCATAACGGGAGACATTGTTGAGGTCTTCCATCAATATTCTTGGAAGATTGCTGTGGTCTTGAATGTTCTAGGAGGAAAAAAAGAAAGTAGAAATAATAAGATCCATCACAAGGTTTCGACATGTAAAAAAAAATATCTAGTGAGGCTACTTGGGTGTTCAAAGGAATTGGCTATTGATAGAACGAAGGTCAGAATGAGACAGACATGGCATGATGTGAAATGGCTTCAATTGACAAAGGTATGTCTGGTTTCTATTCCACCTTAGATGTAGGCTTTCTTGTTTCTAGCTATTTGTGTGCTTTCTTCTGCCGCTTTGTGGATTTCTTTTGCCCTCATCTGTTAAGTTCTTCTCATATTGACTTTGCATGTTCATCGTATCTGTTGAAATTTGTGGACAAACTTCTTCATTGCACTTATTTGATAAATTTTTGCTCCAAATATTCATTTAATTTTTCTCTTTTACTACAATCAAGTTCTTTTAGATCTTAAATTTACTCAATCTGATCGCCATATTCCTGTTTGCAGATTCCTCAAGCTGGGGATGATGTAATAGTGAGCAAGCCATCAAAGTCAAATTGTTTTCCGAATATGAACTTCCAGGTTCCAGTGTTCAATTCAAAATCTAAATATCAACCTGGAGATGATTGTGGAAGCTTCCAAGATGAAGCTGCACTGCGGGAATCTGCTGTTGTCTCTTCAAGAACCTTAAAGAGGATGTCCCCTTATATTTCCTCTGTTGTTGAAGCCAATGAAGGACCTGTACAAAAATTTAGAGCAGCAGAGAAAGAAGACCGAAAGCAGCGAATGGTTGAAAAGGTACATGCTGTTGCTTTCCCAAAAGAAATTTTGGGCGAAACATACATGCATGCTTCCCATAATATTATATCAATTGGATATGATCAAATGGAGAGGCAAAAACAAAATGCCGTGCTTGGATATTCAGGGTTCAGAGACTCTGAATTAAATTGTTCTGACAGTGATGTTTGTTCTGTTGGTAGTTGTAGCATTACTAACCAGAGTCTTAAAAGCTATTCTAATTATTTTATGCCTGTGCATTGCCAAGAGACGGACACCCATAGTGATGCAGAGTCATTTAATGGTTCAGGCTTTGAGAGGGAGAGTTTCTCTCTCCCCCCAAAAGAGGTGGTTGAGGTCAGTATGCGTAGCTTAGAGTTGCATGCCTATCGCAGCACTCTGGAAGCTTTGTATGCTTCTGGTCCCTTAAGTTGGGAACAGGAAGCATTATTGACAAATCTTCGTATTATGCTCCACATTTCAAATGACGAACATTTGAAGGAGCTGAAGCACCTAATTTCCACTAAAACTGCAATTACTGTTAGATGATTGTACAAAATATTCATATATCATTGCCCTGTTTTAAAGCAAAATTGTAGAAGTTGCTCTTTTGTCAACATTGTAAGAAGAAACATGAATGCAATAAGATGTATATTCTATCTATTTCTGTGCACAGATTGACATTTTGTAATTAAGAGATACATGTCAATTGTTAATTGATTATCAATGTAGTGTATTTTTACCCAAGGCTCTATTTTTGTTGATGATCTGTTCTGTCTTCTATTGCTTCTAGTTATTTTTGAAATGAAGGGAGTAAAGCTCGTGCTCATGCCTAAAATTGGGTGCACCAGCCAATTATTTCATGTCTGATGTTTACGAGATGTCAATTATTGTTCTGTCTGATCACGTAAGAGACTTCTATTTGCACCCTTTGGTGTCATATGTCCATTAACTTTTAATATCGCGCCCTGCATAACATCATTACAAATTTTCAACATTTTGACAGCTTTGCTTTTAATGATCTGTTGAGAAATTGAATCTTGAAGTTTACAGTTGACTTTGAACTGTAATATAATGGCTAGTTGTTCATATCGGAATCTTAATCAATGTTGCAATTCTGGCTCTACTTTTAAGTTTACTTACAGAGTATCTAATCTGATCACTGTTGACTCTAATAAAGTTGGGATGCTGCTTTTTAGATAAATTCTGTATGCAATGCATCAATAATTTTACTTCTGTAACTATGATTTACTCCATTGGACTTTGGCTGCTCTTGAATCATTCTTGAATCCTGTACTTTATTTTCCAGGGCTACAGTTGGAGGTATGTATCATTTGCTTCCAATGGTACAAAGATGATGCCAGGGTTTGCAGCCTTTCTCTTGGCATTGAACTTTGGACGATTCAGTCGTCTACTATCACAGATATGCCACGGTTGTGGCCACTCCCTGGTATCACAGTGTATGCTACTCTAGTTTTACCTTTTCTCCCAGCCTTAGCTCGATATGTTATTGTCTATACCTGAGTATTGTAAATGATAAGAGGATTGTTTCTACCAAAGTTCCTCTTTTTTCTTTTAGGCGCACCGATTCAGATTACATTTCGACTATATTGAAAAGTTATACCTTTTCCATAAAGGTATATCATGCCAACAAAAATTATAGTACATGTTACAGAGCAGATTCTGACATTCTGTTCATGCCATCTAGGAGTATAGTAGTTACTTAGAACTGTATGTGTAAGAAATTGTCTTCTGAAGCAGAAATTATAGCCTTTATAAGAACACACTCTTGCATGATCATTTTAAACTTGCGAAAAATGAAAATAATGAATAACTGCCGTGTTCTCATCAAGTGCTGCTCAGTGTGTGAAGTCATGCTTCATTTGCTTAACAGCTTGAGATGGATCAGATGAGCCTTGAAAACAATCTTGAGAAGATGAAAAGAGTTGGAGAGGAATTTTAGTACTTGAATGCAGATGGAGAGCTGCAGAGCATTGTGCTCAACCAAGTTTTTGTTGTGCTTGCAGTTGCAGTGGAGTCTTGTTTACAGTCGCAAGAGACTGGTTTTTGGGCAGCTAGCGATGAACTTATTTCTCTATTTGAAAAAAAAAAAAACTCCAGAGAAACATTTTGGTAGCTTTTTTAGATGTGAAAAATTGTGTTCTTGTGTTATAGACTTGCCATGAATGATTAATAAATTTGAAACTGTTTATCATGTTTTATATACTTTTCTCTGGATTTACTAAATCCTCAACCGCCAAGAGAAGCTGAAATACAACCAACACAAGGTATTTAACGCGAATTAACTTATTCTAATACACAAAATTAAATATAAATCAGGAATTTGGGTATCTTATTCTAAAATATCATTTATATTCTAAGCAACAAAGTAAAAAGTAAAAAAAATACCACATATTATGAATAATACTCCCTCCTTCCCTGAAAAATATATACTCTTTTTTTAGTCCGTCCATAAAAAGTATGAACATTTTAATTTTGAAAATTATTTTACTTAAAATACTTTCTCTATCTATCTCTCTAATTTTACCAATTATGCATTAAAATGCGTATCAAACCAAATATGTTTACTCTTTGGTTAAGTTGGGAGTAGGATTTTGAGATGGATGTTTCTTGTCAACTTGATTTTTGAACACATAGCTAAATTGATCACAGTTTTCAAGGCTCAACCAAATTTGAATGGCACATTTTTCCAACAGAAATTTCAATTGCTCAAATTTGGTTGGGATATCAATTTGTGTTTGTTCCACAAAAACACGGCAAATATTTATATCAATTACTCATTTGAAAGCCAAGTTGATACAAATAATACCCTGACATATTTCAGAAGACAAAAAAAGTATCTTCTCACAACCAGAAGCAGTTCAAGAGAATCAACATCTCCATTAGAACCCCCTCAAACTCAAGGAACAAAATCCTCGCGAATGGAAAAATTGGGAGTTATCCTTCTTAGTCAAAGGACCCATCATCATCATCATCATCATCATCAGGAAGAGGCTCGTTAGCTGCCCGAGCAAGCTCTTGTTCATGCCTACAAAAAAGATTTATGGATTACAAACAGAGGAATTTCAAGTGGTACTCGAGCATATCTCAAGGACATAACAGAGGACTTACAGTTGCTTGGTAGCTAAATCAATTTGAACCTCAGGAGGAGCCAGGGCCGGTGACTCAACAAAGTGTAGGGAAGAATAATTGCAATTTGAAAAAAATTTCAAATTGCAATATTATATACAAAGACTTGAGACAAAATACAATAGTCTTTCGCTTTTTATACCCAGCAAGCTTCCTGGCCAGGTACAAGAAAGGCTTCTCGAAGTTGTAGTTACTCTTAGCTGAGATTTCATAGTACTGCAAGTTCTTCTTCCTATGGAATGTCTTTCACCTGCCTGTTCTTGACATCAACTTTGTTCCCACACAGCACAATTGGGATATTTTCAGACCCTAAAATTGAAAAGAATTAGCAGATCAATGTTACATGAATTATAGCAACAAATTCAGCAAACATGGCAGCACGTACCGGCAGAGATCACGGTGCCAAGTTGGGACATTCTTGCAAGTCAATCGAGCTGTCACATCAAACATAATGATGGCACATTGTCCATGGATGCTGAAACAGTTCGAACAGGTAAAAACGTTAGTCTATCAAGATCTTGTTCAACAGTTAGTACAAAATAATACAAAGAAAACTGACAGAATCAATTCACTCACTAGTATCCATCCCTAAGCCCACCAAATTTCTCTTGACCAGCAGTGTCCCAGCAATAAAATCGGATTTTCCCACAGTTGGTGAAGAAATCCAATGGATGAACCTCCACACCAATTGTTGCTGTTAAAAAGAAAATTCCATTGAGATACACCATAACATAATATTTGCAAGCAGACCTTTTTATGCAAATGATCATGACAACCGATGAGAATTGAATCATTGATCTTACGTTCATATTTCTTCTCGAATTCACCAGTGAGATGCCTCTTCACAAATGTAGTTTTCCCTGTATGATCATGGAAAAAACCCTCAACGATGGACAAAAAAAAACACAAGCCATTTATGCAAAATCATATTCCCAGTCATGGAACTTAAAATTTTGAGTAAAACGCAGTAGCTCAAATTAATAACTAGTCTAAAACAAAAAAAAAGTAGGAACATATCACACAATAAACCCTAAACATTGCATCCAAACCTCCAGTCTATCATTACTCCATCCAAAAACTCACAAGTTATCATGTAATTACTGAATTAATCTCAACTCAGATCTCAAAACAGTAATTAACAATAAGACAAGCTGCACTGACCGACAAAATCGAAATCTAATCCAAACAATAGTTTCCATCGAGATCACAGGGGATCAGACAAATTCGATTTAAGATGGCAAGTGCGAGGCAATCAATTGTAAAAATTTACCAGTTCCACCATCTCCAACAATCACAAGCTTGAAGCTAGGGTAATCCACAGTCTGCTGATTCGGCAAAGCCTAAAATCGCAACAGGAAATCACAAAATTAACAAACCGTAAATCATCGAGTAGCTCATATCAACTCAAACGTAAATCCGCAATCACAAATCACAGCAAAAGAAGAAAAAAAAAAAAACAAACAGTAGAAATCATTACCATTCAATCGAGGCCTGATCCGTTAGAGAGAGGCAAAAAAGCAACGTCGAAAGGTGCAGCTAGAGAAAAAAATTCAAGATTGATAGGAATTGGTTAGCGTCGGTGAGTGTGATGTGTGTGGGTTATTTCTTTTTTTATTGTAGAGCATTATTTACATTCTTATTGTGTACTGCATTTTTTTTAAATTACAAGTTTAGGAGACACGCATGAGTGTCATGCGTCTTTTGTTAATGAAACGCATGATGCTCTTGCATTTTAGGCTAAGACACATGACAGTTATGCGTTTTTAAAAAAGAAATTAATTGAAAGACGCATGACCGTCATACGTCTTTACCTAAAACGCATGACGCACATGCGTCTCTACCCAACTATTCGATTTCCCTAGCTTGTGCCACCTCAAACTATTGCTTCTATGCGGCTGCCAAACACATCCGCAGGGGAGAAGCTGATCTGATGATTGCGGGCGGAACTGAAGCTGCAATTATTCCTATTGGATTGGGTGGTTTTGTTGCTTGCAGAGCGTTGTCACATAGAAACGACGACCCACAAACTGCTTCGAGGCCCTGGGACCAAGATCGTGATGGTTTTGTCATGGGCGAAGGGGCTGGAGTTTTGGTAAGGGTTCCAACTTCTCATCTCTCTTCAAAACACCGGGCTTACATTCATGATTTGATCAGATAAGTTTGTAATTTAACAGTACTTGTAAAGTTACAGTACTTGTAAAATCATAATTTAATCAAAATTTGTTGTTAATATTGAATTGGTGTTTATATTCGGCTGTAGTCGTGAGCGGCGTGGATTTCTTGGGCAAGAACATGGCCGTGGAGAACACGGCGGGGGCCGGACGGGCACCAAGCGGTGGCCGTCCGTGTATCCGGCGACCGCGTCATCCTCTTCAACGTCCGCATGGACGGGTACCAAGACACCCTTAACGCGGACACGCACCGCCTGTACTACCGCAACTGCACCATCGACTTCGTATTCGGCAACAACCTCTCCCTCTTCCAAAACTGCACCTTCATCACGTGCAAGCCCGACCCCAAGCAGGGGTGCATGGTGACCGCCCAGGGCCGCTCCGACCCCAAGAGCAACACCGCAATCATAATCCAGAACAGCAGGTTCACCGCCGAGCTGGCGGTCCTCGCCGCGAAGCCGCAGGTGCAAGCGTACCTCGAGTGTCCGTGGAAGGAGCTGTCGAGGACCATCATCATGCAGTCCGAGATTGAGGGCTTCATCAACTGCTTCGAGCCCTGCGGATGTGGTTGGCAGCCGCATAGAAGCAATAGTTTGAGGTGGTGAATAGTTGGGTAGAGACGCATGCGTGTCATGCGTTTTAGGTAGAGACGAATGACGCTCATGCGTCTTTCAATTAAATTATTTTTTAAAAAAAACGCATAACTGTCATGCGTCTTAGCCTAAAACGCAAGAGCATCATGCGTTTCATTAACAAAAGACGCACGACACTCATGCGTCTCTCCCAAACTTGTAATTTAAAAAAACGCAGTACACAATAAGAATGTAAATAATGTCCTAAAATAAAAAAAGAATTAACCCCGGTGTGTGTATATATTGGAGATTGGAGAAGCCCTAATTAAAGATGGTGGGAGGGTTTTTGAATTTGTACTAGCTTTGAGCCAACACGATTATGTATTCCGTTGGATCAAAAGCGGGTGAGATCACGTGCGCCTCACGTGGAAATCCTTTTGAATTTGAAATCTATAGCATTTATAACCGTTGTAGTATGTACTATGTCATCGACCGTTCACCAGTAAAGATGAGTTGGGCTTTTAGGCTGCAACCCAAATTGGATGAGTTGGGCCTTAGTAGGCTGCAACCCAATTTGTTAAAATAAATTAAATAATACTCCCTTCCTGTGTTCCGCAGCAGTGGATGCGTTTCTTTTCAGCACGCGATTTTTATGTTAAGTGAGTTAAGTAAAGGAAGAATAAAGTAAAATAAGTTAGAAGATATATGTTGACTTTTACCAAAAAGGGAAATAACTTCACACTACTATGGAACGCACCAATGTCAAAATGACTATACTATTATTAAACAACGGGAGTAATACTATATATTTTATTATTTATATCTGTATTTACATATATATTTAAATAAAAATATTGTCATATTCAAGGTATATTAATTTATTTTGGTAATAGTAACAAGTCAAATTTATATAATGATATTATGATACTCCCTTCGTCCCACTTTAGGAGTCCCGGTCACTTTTCTGCAGTCGTTTTATAAAAATGATAATAAATAGCTAAAGTGGAGAAATGCTAAAGTAAGAGAGAGAATAATGTAGGGAATACTCCCTCCGTCCCACTTTAGAAATCCCGATCACAACTAATCTTAGATTATATTTTAATACTATTTTATAAAGGAAACTGAACACCATCTTAATAGACTGGTTGTAAATGATATCTACAGTAGATAATGCAATCGGTTCTAAATAGAAAAAAACATAAAAATAATAATCATAACAGAAAAAAAGGTTAGATCAAAACAAAAAGGGCTAAAGAGAGAAAAAATAATAAGTGCATCGAACATGCAATATCAAATTTGATCCAAAGAGCAATTAGTTAGCCAATTATGCTAGCAACTAAATACGATTAAGAGCATCCGCATTGGTGCTTGTGGGGAAGGACAACGTCTGTGCCGTCGGCACGACACGCCCCTGTCCGCTGTTGTGCTCTTGCCAACGGCACGGCTCTGCTCGATGCATCGAGCATGTCCGTGCCGCTGAGCAGGGCGACGTGGCGCATTTCTATTGGTCGTTGATATTTTCTTTTTCTTTTTTTAAATCGAAAATAATACCAAAAATTTAAAAGTATATATTTTTGGATTCCCAAAAATATAGCTGTTTTATTACAGTTTTTTTGAAATTTTTTTAATCCCAAAATCATCTATAAATACACACATTCATCATCTATTTAGACGAAATTCGGCCACGAATAGTGGACTTTTTATTTTATGAACTTAATTATGTAATTTTTAATTTTTATAATTTAAATTATGTAATTTTTATTTTTTAGGATTTTTATCTTAAAATTGCTTGGGTTCATGTGTCCCCAAGCTTCTACGTGGCTTCACATTTGGATTGATTTAAGTGGGTTGTGTGTTAGCTCGACCCACTAGAGCCACTAGATGATTATTTAAGTCATGCAAGATAATTGAAATTATACAAACATAAAATATGATAGTACTACGTATGATTTTTTTATATACGGTCAGGTTTTGCACTGTCATATTTTTGTAAAGTATTTGAGTTTTGGATTGCCATATTTTCAAGTAAATTTAATTTTGTTCTCTTTGCTTATATGGTAGAATTAAGTTTTAATTTCTCTATCATTCAAGAAGTTACACAAATTAAAAGGTTTAACATATCTATCAGTAAATACTAGAAAGAATTTAGATTTAATTGTTACATATAAAGAACACTAATAAAGATATTTTCTTATATTATTTTACATATAAATCTATATAATTAGTTAGAATAGGTACTGCTCAAGTCAATTAATGTTTAAGTTGAATAAGTCCAAAATTTATGTGTAACAATTAATCTATATTAGTAGATAAAATATAGTAGTAGTATAAATTATTTAGTTTGTTTGACATGACGAGTTAGCTCGAAACTAGAAAGTGTAAATTTTTGGTTAAAAGTTTTTTATAGCTCGGAAAAATATCCAATATGAATACTTATATAGATAGTCTGAGTGAGTTAATCCGAACTCAAGTCATTTGACACGATTGACATCCCTAGTTTTAAACCAAAATAATTTGTGTCACCCCTTATCCCCTCACTTGATTTTATGCGAACAATTCAAGTTTATCTAATACGTATTCTCGAATAACAACGTCAGCTTTTCTTCTCTTATCCAAAAAATTTATTAGTATAAATATTTGATGAACAATTGAACATTAATAAGTATAACTAACGGATGATTTATTAGTTACACAAGTTTACAAAGTGAGCAGCACTACATATTTATTCACTGATGTTTAATAAAGAATATAGAAGTAAGACTTGTTTTCAATAAAAATAGGTAAGACCAAATTCAATGTCTAAATAATTAATATATATTTACCTTTCCATATGTAGGGCTCATACTATTAAAAGTAAACAGCTAAGCTAGATAATCAAGCAAAATATATCTCCCAAATATTCTGTGGATCTACATATCATAGTATGAATATCCCAAGCATGCATGCTTCAAGAAACAATGTAAGTCCTCTGAATTTCTCTTCTTTTATGTTCTTTTAGTTTCATCATCAGTGTTTGGATGATGATAAATTTATAATTATATGTATTTCTTAATATAAGCTCCCTAAAGTATAAATTCATTAACCCAACATATAATCTTATAAGCAACAATCATGTTACAAATAGAACCTACTAATCCATCCCTTCCTTTTTTTTTGTTATTGAATCTCTCAATCAAATTCATCGTAACGATCAACTTTATGAAACTCTTATCGTATTCCTGAAGCTTGCAGCATTGGCCCCGATAAATCCCCAATTTGGCATTTCTTTTCTAAAAAAGTACAACAATTGGCAATAACAACATTCTGGATCAAACTTGCCATAGGAACTTATAAAATGTCCAAAATTAGCTTAGTTGATGAAGTTGATAATAAACAGGTTGAAATTGAATTTGATTATTCTACTCACAGGAAGCCGGACAAGGAGAGAAACCTGAAACAAGCAAACATTCAAAAGGAAAAAGTTCAATGCAAGGACGAAGGGTGAGTAAATTGAGCTTGATTTCATATGTTATTAATTATTAATCTAGATATATATAATTCGATTTACATATGCATGTATATCAAGAATGAAATACCATATGTGCGAGAATATTCTTTGTTGTCCACATTGGCATAATTGTATATTCTTGGTATGACGGCAGGTCGTACGTCATAGGTATGGAACTTAACTATTCCATAATAATAATAAAATATTTATGAAATAATATGATACTGTAATTGTTTATAAGTAAAAAACAAGTTATTGAGAAGCCCTCCACCGGATAATATCTTGGATATGGCATTTAGATTTATTTGGTTGGGGTTTTTTTTTATTTTTTAATTCTACTAATTTAGTATTCGAATGTTGGAGAAATTTCTAGTCGGAAACTTTAACACTTATCGTATTTATTGATGCATGTATCTATTAATGTATATATCCATACAAATGGAGTATGTTATATTTTTAACATCTATATTTCAAATTTTACAATCTCATTTTGTCCTAATTATATATAGATCCTGCAAGAATTGATATTTAGATGATTAGACTGTAATAATAAATGTGAATTTATGTAATTAATTAAGGGGTGCGATCGTCTAGGGCTTCTCCAAAAAAACTTACTTCTATTGTGAAAATTTTAGAATCCATTTTATGTATTACTACTTCTCAGTACTGGCACAATTTCATAAACATTTATTAATGTCGTTAACTTACATTAATAGTGCACTTCTTAAATTGTCTTCTTAATAGGTGATCTGTCGAAGGTTGCTGAGGGAAAAAATTAATAGAAAATTGAAAACTCTCCAGGAATTAATTCCCAATTGCAGTAAGGTCCGTTGATAATATATTTATTTATTCAAATTTTTATTTGTAAAGGGTACGAATTTAAATATCATTCATATATGATTAATTAACTAGTTCCTCTTCCATTTCAAGAGAGGCCAAGCATCTATCTTGGATGATGCCGTCAAGTACATAAAAGACCTTCAAATTCAACTTCAAATGGTATATCTATTTCTTGTTTCTATTTTAATGTAGTAGTATTTCTTTATTTGAGGGGAAAATGAATTCGTTTTTAAAATCGTTAAAAAAAACTTTAAATTACTTCCCTTGTGACATACTCCCTCCGTTCTATAAAAATAAGTGCAATTGATATAGCATGAGAATTAAGATAAAACTGGTAAAGTAAGCTAAAAGAGGAGAAGTGTAGTTAAAGTAGTGTTAATGGATACTAGGACTCACATTATTAGTAGTGTTTAATATTGATATAAGTTGTAAATAAGTTGAGGTATAGGATTAATAAATTGAGATAACTTTCCAAAGATGGAATGCACATATTTTTATGATAAAAAAAAATATATGCAACATTAAATTTTATCATATGACTAACTCTCTCAATCATAGATGTCAATGACGGCAGTTTGGCCCACATATGGGTTGGCCATGACCCCCCAAGCACTGCAACTAGGGACGCAGGTCTCTAGTCATGCACCCTTTTTGCAAGATACTGGTGGAATAAAATACGAGACTGGAGCGAGAACACGTTCAAACATGTACTTCTCCTTATATTTTCCCGAGGGACTACCCCATTCTCCTTTCCTGCCACCACAACCACCTATTTCTTATAATCAGGTCGATTTCTTCTTTCTTTCTTTATTTTTCTTATAATATATATGAAAAAAATAATTTTAAAGTAAAAAGTTGATGTTGAAGATATTGCAGCAATCTCTAGCAATGGGAGGAGGATCAACGACTAGGGTGATGCCAACTCAGACTGTTATACCTCCTTGTGATCATGCTGTTATTCAAGATCCTAGAAATTCTGATTCTAGTGAATGGTAGGTAATAGAGAGAAAACGAGATTGAGTATGCGATTATTGGAGTGATATCATAAATTAATACTTCCTAAAACATAGGATTGCATTGAAGATAAGATGGTTAAAGCAGTTCAAAATTAATTATTTCATCCAAATATATGATAGACTAGCTATTTAGAATTATTTTGATTTAGTGATTATATCATTCCCAAACTAAATGCCTCCTAAGTGTACGGATGCAGGTATAGCAGTTCAGAGACGGAATGAAAATGTCGTTTTCTTGCATTATCTGGAGGGAGGGAAGTTACTGATAATCATCATTGTAGCTGATATTGTTTTATATATGCAGTTTAAATTTTAATGTTAAATTGACTTCTCATTTTCCCTGTTTTGGGGTTATTGCAATCAATGGCCATATAAAGTTTATTATTTTTACTACACAAAAGTCAATAACTAGGCTTATTGTAATCAAAGTCCATATCTTAGTCCTATTTAGGTAAGCTAAACTTTTTTTTTTACACAACAAACAATATTTCTCATTGGCTTAACTATGATAAAATTTTTCCTCCTTAAATTTGGTTAACTATATTGTCGTGCCGGTTACGAATAAGCTAACATGCTCTACTACCACTTAGGGGTGATGAATTATACCGGAATACCAGACTTAACGTACCAAAAAAATACCGAAAATACCGATTTTTCGATATACCGTAATTTTCGGTACGGTAACGATATTAGATTTCATATACCGCGGTATACTGAATCTTCGGTATACACCGGTATACCGATTGTTTATTATATATATAAACATAGGGATGTGATCAAATAGTAATCATCTTAATGTGCTACTTGCTAACTAAATCAACACATTATATTAAAAATGTCAACACAGTGACATGAATATGTCAACAAAATTTGTGTTGACATACTCATGTTATTGTGTTGGCATTTTTAATGTAATGAGTTGATTAATGAACAAGTAGCACGTTAAGCAAAATGTCAAGATAAATTTGTGTTGGCATACGCATGTTACTGTGTTGACATGTTCAATATAATATGTTGATTTAGTTAGCAAGTAGCACACTAACGCAACCCAACTATAAACATATACCTATATGTATATATGTTATATTTATACTAAAATTTAAAAAAGAATAACTGTATGAACAAGATTTGTTTGTAATGAAGTTTAATTTTTTTGGACTTTTTTGAAGTAATTGAACACTAAAATTGTTTTTTTAATATTTTGGGTATAATAGATTTTTTTCGGTATAACAGGTATAACGGTATGCCGTATCACAGTTTGGTAAAACGAAATGCGGCACGATATACTGAAAACACGGTATGGTAACGGTATCAAAAACTACCTTACTGAATTTCCGGTATACCGAAAAATTCGATACGTTATCAATATGGTGTTTTGTCATACCGTAACTTTTGGTACGGTATACGGTATGACACTCACGGTATGGTATACGGTATACCGTACCAAACCACCCCTACTACCCCTAGTTGAAGGTTCTTTAAGTTAACTATACATTTTAATGATGGTCCTATTTTCCCTTTAATTTTCATGAATATAAAAATACTCACAATATTAAGTTGGCTTGGATATGAGAAAATCGTGAACCAAATTAGATAGTCTTCATCGACCAAGAATGAGGTTTCAAATATACTACTTATTTGAATCTCAGGGTGCTCTCTTAACACAACCTTTGGTCACACCCTCATATTCATGTCGTTGGTGGGCCATTCTCCCGATGTTTGCCGCTGCATAAGCATGAACCGTATGGTTCTCGCATTCATGATTTACTAAAATGATTATACAAGGATGAAAGTTTATTGAAACCCGTTAATTCATAGGAAGTTGAAAGCACTACAATTATCATTTGAGGATGAATAGATGATGATTCAAGGAAGAGTTGATCGGGAGGGAGGAGACATATATGGTGGCTTCACGAAACCGTTAACTATTGACTCATAATTTTTAAAATATATGATTAGATAGGAAGACAAATGATTAGATAGGAAGACATACTACTAGAAGTAGGCCGGCTTATTCGGCTGTTCCGGTTCTAACCGGACTAATTGACCGGTTAACCGGTTTTAATTATTCATAAATCCTAGAACCGGAACCGGTCGGTTCCGAACTTACAGGTTAAGAACTGGTCGATTCCGGTTCCGAAACGAAGCCAATGTGTAACTTTAATCTGAATTTATTTATAATTTTAAATAGTTCAATACTAAAAAAATAATAATACAACATCTTGAAATATAACCTAAAAATTCAAATAAATACACAAAAATTACAAATCAACAATACAATAATATTCATGTATGGATAAGAGTGATGCCAAGTGCAGTACTAGGTCGGACTAGTTTATGTTGGCAATTTTTTTTATAAAAAAAGGTGTTTCAAAATTTAGTAATTTTTAAAAAAAATTGAATTCCATTTCCCCTTTTTATGGCTAAACAAATATTTAATGGAATTTCAAATACTAATTGATTTTCTTGTGACTTTTTGGTTTATAACGGAACAGTTAACAAATTATTCACAAACAGGTTAAAATCATATGTTTATGAATTGCTACATAAATTTGTTATAAAGTTAAATTTCTATCATATAAATGATATTGTATTTGTATAAGTTCTTTTGGACATTATAAACAAACTTATGATGTTCTACTTATAGTACTTATTTTTATCTAAAATTGATTGGGGAAATAATTGTAGATTCAAATTATCACGGTTTAACATTTTAAATACTTCAGAATACAGAGTTTTCAAATTTAACACTGTTTAAATCTAAAAATCACTCAATGTTTCAAATTATTTTAGTTCAATTCAATATTAGTTTAATCAAGTTAGATTTATTAGTATATTAAATTATAAAAAATATAAAATTGAATTATAAATTGGTTCCCGTTAGGAATCGGTCAGTTTCAGTTAGAACCGGAACCGGTTTTATTTAAAAAGTTGGAACCAGTACAGGAACCGGTCCGGTTCAAGGTTCCTCAATTAACCTGACAGTTTCCGATTCTGATTCCGGTTAACCGAGAATCGGAGAACCGTTTAAGCACCCCTAATTGGAAGCAACTATGCAAGAATAAATTGACTAAAGAAGGGGACCAGAGTAACGTATAGTACTTCCATATTATCGCCCTCAATAGAAGAATGTTCAAGAAAATTGATCGAATTAGTGAGGTGGTTGGATGTTCAAGACGCCTAAAGACGCGAAGATTGAGGTGTTGAAATTTTCAAATGAGATTATTTCACATGTAAAATATGTTTTTTTCTTTCTAGGTGGACCTCATTCTCCGCAGATAATAGTACAATAAGTTTTATTTTTTATTTTTTCTCATATTCTATAATAAAATATTCTAATGGGACGGATGTGTACGCACTTTAGAATAAATGGAAATGTTTTTTTGTTTTAACACTTTAGCATTAATGAAAATGTATTTTTTTTATCTTATTTTATAAATCTTAAATTATATTTTTAACATATCAATATTCATTATAAGATATTCTTATAAAATTAATTATTCTACAATTCAAGATTTTAATCAAACGTTATAACTTTTCAATATCATATTTTTTAATTTTATATATTAGTTTTTATTCACTTTTGAATTTATGTTTATCATATGATTTATTTCTTTGTTTTTTTAAATGTTTATATATTCCTCTACCACTTAGTATACTGACCGTTGGGACGAAGGATTAGTCATTTGATTGTCTACACGAAGGATTCCTTGGGATACCCAAAAGAAGAAATAAAAAAACTTAAATTAATTTTAATATCTAGTCAGTTTTAGCTCAAAGCCCAGATATTTAGGATTATAACCGTAAAATTTGATAACATTCAAACTTAATTAGCATGAATATGATTTAACCCCCAACCTACATAAAACTTAAAAAAAATTGATTGACTAGCCGATTGACCTCATAAAAACAGCACGAATTATTTTTGGTTTAAAAAACTGGGTATATATATTTATTTTGAGGAAACGCCAATATTCCAATTTTCCAGTTGGAACTTGCCAGAACAGCCATTTGTTACAGATATCACCGCCTTGGTGATTTGTTGGGCTTCAAAATCACAATTTATTTTTCTATCCGTTCCGATAATCATAACCTTTTTTAAATTTTACTATCAAAATATACGAGTAATATATACTCCACTACTCCACTATCTAAATGTAATATGAAAATGAGATATCTTGCTATTACGATTTGTATAATAGATCAAGATACGAACGAAAACGTAATTACATAATTATTATTTTTCACGAATATATTTGGTTAGATCAAAATACAATGAGATATGGTAATTTTATAAATAAGCCATGTATAAATTTGGAATCTCAATAAATTGGTAGAGCCAGTTTAAGGACATATATTCAGTTAAATAGCAATATACTTTGTACTAATATTTATTTGAATTCTCATTTTATTCAACAGGCTTTCTATCGGTTAAAGTTACTATTAAATGGAAGTACGGAACCAATTTGGTGAATTCAATCTAGTTTTATTTTTTATTGTCCTTTAGACAGGTGCATATACATGTCTTGGGGCGTGGGGGGTGGGGCCATAGACTCAATTAACCTATTTTCGAAATTTCGCTATTTATTAATAAATTTATAAATTTTATAATAAACTATCAATAAATTTAAAGATAGTACTCCTTCCGTCCGCTATTAATAGTTCCGGTCACTTTTGCAGTAAAATAAATAGTTAAAGTGGAAAAATAGTAAAGTACGAGAGATAATAGTGTTGAGAAGACCTTCTCAACATTATTCTCTCTCTTATTTTAATATATCTCCACTTTAACTATTTATTAGTATCATTTTTACAAAATGAGTGCGCAAAAGTGACCGGGACTCCTAATAGGCGACGGAGGAAGTAGTAAATAATAAATATATTTATTTGGTCTTAGTTTTTATCTTTAAACAATAGACAGTGACGGAACCAAAATTTTAATCTTGCGGCCCAAATTGTTGTTAAAATATGTAGAATGTTTCAAAGTCAACACATGGA
Organism: Salvia splendens; assembly: GCF_004379255.2. NCBI lineage: Eukaryota > Viridiplantae > Streptophyta > Magnoliopsida > Lamiales > Lamiaceae > Salvia > Salvia splendens. Next base: position 15,286,576 of record NC_056032.1, read on the forward strand.
AACAACTTGAATATGAGTAATTGAGTGTTGTGTGTGAGAGATGGATAATGAGATGGATAACTAGAGGGTGAGTAATAGAAATTAGAGATACAATAAAAAAAACGTGGACATCAAAATAATTAAAGATTCAAATTTTCATAATAAAGAGCATTGACGGAGCTAGGATTTTGATGTTGGGGCCTCTTAATAGTCATGGAGTATTTATAAATGTTGTTGTGTCGACATCGCCGAAAATAATTGTAGGTGTTATGACATTAGTATTAGAATAATGCAATGAGTACACAAGAGACTGCTAAAAAAAATTATGCACTACTATATAAGAAAAATAAAAGTTTAATAATTAAAGTGAAGTAAGTGAAAACGTGCATTTTGAATAAAATTTAATTATTAAAAGAGATAAAACTGTAAACTTTTTTAATATAGTAAAAAGCAAAACAACTAGGTTGCGGCCGGGCCCGGCAAGGATCGCCCTGACCCTGGGCGAGAGAGGGAGAAATATTGGGACCTAACCATCTGCGCAATCGAAAGCTTTATGCATGTCTGTAGCACTTGTTGGGTTGGCCAGTGGCCCCAGGCCCAATAGTGACTCCGTCACTGATAAAGAGCATACTAATAAATTGATTTTATTAATAATAAATTTATATGAATTTTGTTTTTTATAATAAAATGTTTAGTAATGAAATTGCTTTTTCTTATACTTATAATTCCATATATGTTTGTATGGAATTAAAGAATTACTTCTATTTTAATTTTATTTAAAAAAACATAATGTTGAAATTGATTTTAAATAATACTCCATCCGTCCCATAATAGATGTCATATTTTCCTTTTTTAGTTTGTTCCATAAAAGATGTCACATTTCCTTTTATGGAAAAAACTCTCTCTCACATTAATATATATATACTATTTTCTCTCTCCATCTAACACACAAAACAACATCTCCTAAAATCTTGTGTCATTTCCCAAGTGTGTCATCTATTATGGGACAAATGGAGTACTACAATTATAGAGTAGTATTTGGTTACCAAATTGATATTCTATTTCGAGACACTAAGGTGTTGCTCGATTTCATGACTCATTATCACATGATTATCCATTTAGGATTAAATTATTAGATTAATTTAGTTGAAGGGTATGGCTATGACTTATTATGATATAATTATCCATCTTGGGATTAAGTTGTAAGATTCAATCTCATTAACAAAACACAATATATATTCAATCATATGATATAGTAATCTTAAGGGAAAATTGCCTAAAAAGTCACAAACTTTGGGGAAAGTTTGGTTTTTCCCACAAACTATAAAAGTTGCGCCTAAAGTCACGAACTTTATCGGATCGTGCAAATTTCCCAAACTACCGACCTGACGACATGTTTCCGTTAAAAACTTATACTCATGTGGCATGCCGGAGGCGTGACTTGGCAAAATTTTTGACTGGGCACAAAACGACGTCGTTTTATGCTTTTTTTATTGAATCTTCTTTATACGTCTCCAATTTCATCCCTAAACCGTTTGTCGACGATTTCACTCTTGTCGATTACATTTTCCGACGATTGAATTGGGGTTGCGCTTTCAAAATCAGCCAAAAAGAGGTTATATTACCTGAGTTTAGGGTTAAGCCAGAAATTTTGCCAGGTCATGCCTTCGGCATGCCACGTGAGATAAGTTTTTAACGGAAATATGCCGCCGGGTTGGGTAGTTGGGAAAATTTGCACGATCCGATAAAGTTCATAATTTTAGGCACAACTTTTATAGTTTGTGGGAAAAACCAAACTTTCTGAGACAAAAATGCTCAAACCATTGAAGAATGATGAGCTTAAGAGCAACAACGACAGAAAACATGTCCCAAAGAAGATACTTCAGACAACACAGTGTACTCAAACAGAACAAAACAAAACAAAAAAGACAACCAAGGCAAATATGGGCATGACATAGAACAACACCCAAAGAAGACACCCAAAAAAGTGTAGCCAAGCAGCAAAAAAAACAAGAAAGAAGGGGGCAGTCATTTTTTTTTGATGAATCAATCAATAGAATAACGAAAGTAAACATACAAGCATTACTCGGGCATACCCGAGGGATACAGCCAACTAGCCTAGGCTAGCGAGCTGGGGAGGGGGAAGTAACGAAATACACACGAACTTGGGCATTCCCAAGGGTTTGTACTAAGCCAAATTACAACAACATAAAGACCTTGAGGTGAAGAGGATCCTACCCAGCCTAATGGCTTAGACGAACGTCCTTGCCATGTAAATATTACACATCAACATAGGCATACCTATGTGGGATAGTCCGGGTCTATCCCGAAACCACAACAGAGACCCTCCAACGGTGGAGGGCTGGCCTCGTTAAAACCTCTTGGGGCAAAACCCAAATGGGAAAAATCCCCAAGAGGAAAAAGAGTACCCTAAGTGGGGGAAGAGGTTTGTGGGACGCTTGATGCAAGTAAGAGGCTCACTAGCCTTGATCTTGAGAGCAATTGTTAACTAAACAAAGAAAAGCCAACCCGACTGCCAAGGTTTGAAGGAGGTTCAATTTTGCGGGGGTGGCTCAGAGATGGCTCGGAGAAACTGTAGCAGGGTGTGCAGAGGCTCTGGTCAAGCGTAGGGTGGGGGAAAAGGTCGGGCTACTCACGAACTAGTGTGTGCGTTGCTTGAGCCTTTGGTGAAAAATAAGCCCAGCATGTCCCATGGCTCGAGCCATGCTCGGGAAAGTGGATCTGGGGCGGTTCGGAGAAACTCAAGTTTATCGTGGGAAAAGAGTGTTATACTGGTCGGCACGGAAAAATGAGAACAATCTTATATAGGGAGACCGAGAAGAGGAAAAAATGGGGCGGCAAGGGTGGAGCCAAGCACCAAACCACGGGCATAGCGACACAAAAAAGGAAAGATGGGGGCAAAACACGGCCAAATGGTCCGGAGGGCAATCTTTGTGTGGGCTAAGGCACGTGTACATTGCTAGCAGTCGAGCCTTTCTCTCGGTCGATGAACTACGACCATGATATGATGTGTTCCCAACGAGATTGGTATGTGGGTGTCCCATGGCTCGAGCCATGCCCGGGAAAGTGAATCTGGGGCGGTTCGGAGGAACTCAAGTTTATCGTGGGGAAAAGAATGTTATACACGTCGGCACGGAAAAAACGGAACAAACTTATATAGGGAGACCGAGAAGAGGAAAAAGTGGGGTGCCAAGGGTGGAGCCAAGCACCCAACCACGGGCATAGCGACACAAAAAAGGAAAGATGGAAGCAATACACGGCCAAATGGTCACGAGGGCTATCTTTGTGTGGGCTAAGTCACGTGTACAACGCTAGCAGTCGAGCCTTCTTCTCGGTCGATGAACTACGACCATTATATGATGTGGCCCCAATGAGATTGGTATGTGGGTGTCAAAAACAGAGGGAAATGATGGCAAGGTCCCAAAGAGATACACAAGTAGCCATCCTACCTTGGGGTAACCCCGCACAGGCAGTGGCGAGCACACCGAGCCAAGGGAAATCCCTTGGTGCCAAATTAAATTCCAAGACGCATCAATGACATGTGGTACAATTACAATGATAGAAGAGTAAAACAAGAGGATAGAAAACCCTGCTATCACCTGATGACCCTTCACGTCCCCAGGTATCGCTGGACAAGTTCTTCTGGGTACATGGAGTATAAAGTTGCATACGTGGTCTTCTTGACTTCAAAAACAATATGACTTGGTTCAAAGGTTGTCCCATCATGGACGAGGGCATTGCGCGCCTTCCAAATAAGACTCACTGTCGTCATAAGAGCTAGACCCCGTGCCTTGCGCATAATCACTTCTCTGTGTCTCTCCTTTGTCATCCACTTGATCGCCATTGGGATGGAGCTCAATAGTCTGCGCATGCCCACCCATCCCTTGATGACATTCCACACTTCTTTTGTCTTATAGCACTTGAAAAAGTGGTGGTCCGCTGATTCGACCTGTAAGGAGCATAAAGGACACTGTTGCTCAATGTTCAGGTAACCAAGTCTGTCCCTTGTGTGTAGTCGGCCTTTGATAACTTGCCAAGTCGTGAAAGAGTACTTCGGTGGCACGAAGTCTTTCCACACAAATCGTGGCCATAACTTGCGCTCGCCTTTTGGCCTGAACCAATCATATGCCTCCGTTGTTCCATTTGTAGCGTACCACTTGGCTAAGAGGGCCACGACCTCTCCTTGTGACTGATTGATGAGCAGGCTGTCTCGGATCTCCAAGATTCTCTTGAGTAAAGGTGAATCTCGTGACCTTGCTGTCCACTCCCATAGCGTCTTGTTACGAAGGAACTCACTATGAATCCACTTGATCCATAGTGAGTCCTTTTTGGTGTGAATGTTCCACAGATTGCGTCCAAGTAAGGCTTTGTTCCATGCGCCTAAGTTTCGGAAGTCCAGCCCGCCTTCGTCCTTCGGTAGACAGAGATCCTTCCATGCCACTGGAGGGTATTTTGTGATCCATATGAATTGACGGCAAATTGAAGTGATTCGGTCAATCACATTTGACGGGAGTGGGAAGATTTGTAGCCAATAACACTCAACGCCCTATAGAACCGATCGAATGAGTTCAGCTTTACCGGCATATGTGAGATTCTTACCTGTCCACTTGTTTGTGGTCGAGGCAATCTTTTCGATTAGAGGGGAGTAGTGCATGATGTTGAGCTTCTTTGATTCGAGGGGGGCGCCTAAATATTTGACTGGAAGGCTTCCGATTGGGATCCCAAACACTCCTTTGATGTCCTCTAATTCTCGTGACGGAGGAACTCCGTAAGTGAAGAGATGGGACTTGTCCCGATTAATATCCAGACCCGAGCATTTCGTGAATTCGTTCATTGTGTTGCTCAGGATCTCCAAAGATATCAGATCACCCCTGCAAAATAGCATAAGGTCGTCCGCAAATGCTAGGTGGGTGATCTTCTCTTTAGAACATTTTGCATGGTAGTTGAAGTTGATGTTTGCGGTGCGTGCTGCAAGTAGCCGTGAGAGATACTCCATGCAAAAGATGAAGATAGTGGGCGACATGGGATCACCTTGGCGGATGCCTCTCTTGCCGGCAAAGAAACCATGTGGACTCCCGTTGATGGCAATTGAAAACCGAGGGGTGGTGATACATTGCATCACCCAGTAAGTGAACTTCGGGTGGAAGTTCAAACCCGTGAGGACTGCTCGGATGAATTCCCAGTCCACAGTGTCATATGCCTTGCGAAGGTCGATTTTGATGGTACACCTGGGAGAGTTCTTCTTATTAGTATAACCACGCATCAATTCTTGAGCCAAGTGAATGTTATCCATGATGTTCCTCCCCGGAATAAAGGCTGATTGGGCTCCGTTAACAAGCTTTGTGGCTAGAGGTAGCATCCTTTTTGAAAGGATCTTGGTGATGACTTTATAGATAACGTTGCAGCACGAGATGGGCCTATAATCTCCGACTTTTGGATTGATGGTCGTTTTGGGGATCAGGCTCACCACTGTTGAATTAAGGTTACCAAGTAGTCGGCCAGTTGCAAAAAATTCCTTTACTGCCGCAATGACTTCATGGCCGATCCTGCCCCATTGTTTCTTGAAGAATGCAGATGAATAGCCGTCGGGCCCGGGAGCTTTTTCTTTGCCAATATCAAAGAGGGCAACTTTGATCTCTTCGTCCGAGACTTCCTTGATCATTTCCCTACCGTCTGCTTCGCTAACCTTTGGTCCCTCGGTAATGACATCTTGATCAATGGGTTCAGTAACCTTCTTAGTTCCCAAGAGAGCGGTGAAATAGTCCACGAAGTCCTTGATAATCTCTGCCTGCTCCTTGACAACTGACCCATCGTTTCGATGCAAGCAAGTAATATAGTTCCTTGTGTTGTTCCTATTGACAAGGCTGTGAAAGAAGGCTGTACCTCGGTCACTTAGGAGTGAGTACTTAAGCTTTGCTTTTTGCTCGAAGTATGCTCGTTCTGAATCTGCAAGATAGGCCGAAATTTTCCTTTGGTCCCGGATTTGTTCCCTTAGTTCCGCATTCGTGGTGTCCCAATCTGCTCTTTTTTGTAGCTCTTCAAGAATTTCTGCAGCTATTTTTGCTCTGTTGGATAGATCATTGAACTCTTGGAAATTGAAGGCTCTAAGGTGAGATTTGAATAGCCTACAACGTTCGGCCAACTTGTACTGCGCAATTCCAACAACACTTGCAGACCACTTTTCTTCCATGAGCTCATTAAATTTATCATGCTTGAGCCAAAAATTGAAGAACTTGAAAGGTTTGGGGTATGAGCTAATGTTACCAAACAGAGTGGTGATCACTGGGGAGTGGTCAGTGTATGCCCCAGGTGGAAGATATTCGGTTGCTGCCATGTAGCCATTTGCGTACCATGCTTCGTTGACCATTGCACGATCAATCTTGCTCAGAATGCCCCCTTCTGAGCGTGTGAAACGGCAGCCCGTTGACATGACATCTTCAAGACCAAGTAGAGCACAGGTATCAACCATGTTCTTGACTTTGTACTCGGTTGGGACATTGCCTCCCACTCTTTCATCTTCTGCCATAACATTGTTGAAGTCCCCACTCACAAGGGCTGGTTCATCCTGTGGGACAAAATCAATCAATGAATCCCAAAGGGGACGTCGATCCGGTACGGTGTGATTGCCGTAAACAAAGGTAAAATTGAAAGAGTTATCGGAAACCAAGCACCTGATTTTGGTATGGATGGTCTGCACATCTACGTGAATAAGTTCCAGCTTCACTCGGCATGGGTTCCAAAGTATCAAAATTCTGCATCTGTCACTGTGGTCAAAGTTGTCGGTGTTCCTCCAATCCTTGAACTTATTCTTCATTAAGTAAGTGTAGTTCTTGTGTTTGAGTTTCGTCTCCAACAACCCAATAATATCGATTTTGTGTTTTCTCACAAAATCGAAGATCGCAGCTTGACGGGGGAGTTGCTGCATTCCCCTTACATTCCATGTTGCGACTTTCATTGGACAGGGCCCGGGTCATGTTTATCGCCATCCTGACAGATTCCAGGGATGGATTCCTCCTTGGTTCGTGATTTGGATCGGCTTTTCATCCGCTTGGCTTCACCCTTCTTCTTTGATGCCCGTCCCTGTCTAGTGGATGGTTCCGCAGCTTCGGTTTGATTCACGGTCTCCAATTCCACCACACACTTGGATGGTACTGCTACTGTGTTCTGAAGCGGGTCTGGAAATTCATTCACAGTTGGGTTGTTGCTCTCTGTTGGGTTGTTTAGTGCACCGGTCTCATTCAACTCATCTCCTTGCTTCCGTGTTTGGCCTTCCATGGTGGGCGAGTCTTTGGTTGTTGCTGGCCCTTCGGTAGTTGGTGTAGCTGCTTTTGCCGCAAGTCTAGGGTCACGGTTTTTGCTTCTTCCTCTTTTCTAATTAGCTTCCTTCACTGCAAGTTGGAGAAGCACATTGACGCAGTCATTGAGAGTCGCGGGAGGTGGGATAGCAAGGTGATCCGGTTCAATTTCAGATGTGAGGGCATCGAACTAGTTAGGCATATTAGGGGAGTCCCCTAAAATTGATTTGCCCTTGTCGGCTTGGTGATACTGGGATCTTGGTGTGTTGGCTCCGTTTGGCTTCCTCTGGTTCCTGGGACGGGACCATGGTCCATGGCTAGGGCCTGCTTGGAATTGAGTTGATTCTCGCCTTTGGTATGGTGGGGCATATGGTTGGGCGGCTGGAACCCTTGTCGCACTTTTTGACCGACTCCGGGACTTGGACACTTTGGATGTCCCATTTTTCCCAACCATCTGCCAATCCTCCTTTCCTTGCCCACAATTCTCTTCAAGGTGGCCGAAGTTCTTACATGTTGGGCAATAGTTCGGAAGGAATTCGTAATGGATCTTCAGTTCAATGAACTCCCCGGATGGCATCTTGATGCTGATTGCGTTCCGGGGCCTCTGTGCCGTGTTCATAATAACTTGGATGCGAGGACCATCCAATGATTCTCTTCTGAGCGTTCGGAAGTCCGTAGTGAGTGGTGTCCCAAGGTATGAAGCGATTTTGCTAACCGCTGTCAGATTCCATAGCTCCACTGGCAGATCAACAAGCTTGAGCCAAACTGGGACTCGGACTTCGGGTTCCATGTCGGGGTCGAATTTTTCAGGCATTGTTTGGAGGACGAGTTGTGTGCCAAAAACGTCGAATGGCCCTTTTTGCCTTGTTTTCTCCATATCCTCCTCATTTCCAAACTGGAAGAACATTCATCCTCGGCTATGGAAAGTAACTCTAGCTTTGAAAGGCCACCGTTTCATGAGGCCATACACTGCTTCCTTCCCGGGGAAGCGGCCTGCGAACCGACCAAGGAGGCAGTGTCCCCATCCTCGGTGGAAAGGGGTGATATCCGTTTCCTTTAGAGCAAGGAATCCTGCTTTTTGATCGACGTTACAGAATTTTATAAGCTCGATATCCTCCTTTTGGTAGATTGGGTCGATCTCAAACTGTTTTGCTCTCTTAAGCCAAGCAGAATAAGCAGGGTGAGCAATAACGTTAGGTGTTGTCATTGGGCTAATCTCTTGCACTTCATGGATCTGTTGCGGTGCGCAGCTGGCCGAGCTGAGGGGTGTCTCGGGCACCATACCTCCGAGCATAGTTTCACTAATATCTTCCAAGCCAACTTGGATCATCTTGTCTGGCGACATAGACGGGGTGCACATGTTGCTGACTGTATCCACGTAGGTGCCACGTGGTGAATTGTCACGTGCTTGCAAGATGACAATTGTTGCTGAAGTGGTTGGTTTACAAAAGCTGAGTAGGGTTGACTCTGGCTAAGATCAGTTGCCTCAGGCTCCTTTTGTAGCAAGACTTAATTGCTCCCTCTAATTTAGGAATGGTCAATGTACCTTCTCTGACAAGTACTAGGATGGTACCTAGTGCAGCACAAGGTTCCAAAGTGCCTGCATAAGACAGCACAAAGATCCAACTGCTCTGCTGCTTCTGCCACAAACAGACAAAACAAAAGCTGGATTTCTGACACACACAAACAAACAAATGCTGGATCACTGGCACAAACAGCCAAGGATCCTCAACCCTTGTGCACCTGCCACCAGCAGCCAAGGGTCTTCTTCAACGTCTCTTTTTGGCCGGAGTTGGTGGCCGGCGCCGGAGGGGAGGTCGCTGAAACGTCTACAAACTCTGCACTAAATGGAAATTCAGCCAAATCAAGGGTTCTCGTCCTAGTACAGCTGTATCTCAACACGAATGAACTACGGACTCCCTTAATTCAGATAAGAACATAGCTAAACAAGCACTTGAAACAAGATTTGGAGCTTCAATGTTTACAAGAATCTTGTATTTCACTCTTAGTAAATCACAAGCTGGATAGAGACAGAAAGCTCGAGTGAATCACAAAGCTGGATAAATCGAGACTTATCTTAGTAAAGCAGCCCGAAATCAAGAGATCTTCCTCTCCGTTGAGCAGTGATGACCTTGCAGCCCTCCCAAGGAATGGGATTCGATGGTCACTAACGGTTGTTGAGGCAACGCTTGGAACTTCCGGCGACGCACAGAGAGCCGTCACCCCTCCAAAGGAGGTAGATCTGCGGGTTGAACTAAGTTTCTGTCGGAACTTCACAAATCCCCCAACTCCTTGAAAAATTCAACTCCACCACTTGTAGCGATAATCAATGGATAGCTAGCGAGAGGATGAAGTGAATAATCGGTGGAGATTTGAGAGAGAGAGGCCGAAAATGAAGAAAAAGCTAGAGAGAGAGTGAGGCGCTAGAATTTCTTTCTAGAGAGAAGCTAGAGAAAAATTCTAGTGAGAGAAAGTCTCAAACCCCACTAGAAGGGGGCAGTCATTGAACCTGTACTCAAGCAAGCAACAAGTCGCAAGCGAGAGACGGAAAAAGGGTAAACCATGCATACCCTAATCGTAGTAGGGTAAACCATGCATACCCTAATCGTAGTATTAATTTGTTATGTACAATTAAAATAAAATCAAATTGTGTAGAAACCAAAAATTGACAGAAATATATAGTCGAATATAGTAGATAGGTTAGGTGTGAAACTCACCTATCCTGTTAGGAATTTTATATGTCCTATTGGAATTAAATATGTATGATGGTAATAAATTGATGACAGGCATTACCATGCTTAATTAAATATTTGCATTAATTTCAAGGAAAGTACTCCGGCATTTTATAATGCTGCAATTTTTTCTCTCTTGGACTTGGTAGTGTAGATCAATCTCCATAGACACTACGCTGACTTCAATTTGTGTTTGGTGATAGTTTACTGTTGCTTATCCTTCGCAATTTTCAATTTTAAGATAGATGTGTGTGGTGAGAGAAATTGAACGTTAATTAACATTGGCAAATGGCAACACACATCAAATTAACGCAATGAGGAGAGTTGGTGTCAGCATTTTTTTTATCAATGGATTATTAGTATGTTTTCAAACTTAATTACGTGTGAAATTGTTTATATTTTATAGGTTAATTAATGAATCATGCCGCCATGTGCACTAATATTGTTTGAGGCTTTGAGCTAAAACTCCATCCCCCTCTCTTTCTCATAGATGCAATTATATGTTAGGAATTGGCATTTCTAAATCACAAAGCCTTCGATGAATCTGAAGATCAACAAGCTTCTCTCTCTGCAGACAGAGACACACTGATACGTTCATTATTCAATATATATTTCATATCTTGCATTATTATTTAGTTAGATATTTAGGGAGTGCATATGTTTTTCATATCTTTTGTCTTGCTCATTAAGTTAGGGTATTCACTATTATAAATAGTGGACATTGTTATTCATTTCGATCAATCAATAAATATCAATTATCCTTCTATTTTATTTTCACACTCTCTTCTCTTTTTCATCGTGCACAACGCACAAATCCTAATTTTCGACGCCGGATTGATCGACGGGCAAAAGCTCCCGCGACGTTCGACGCGGAATCTATCGTTTAGGAACTTCTTCCTTAACAATTGGTGCTTTCATCCTCGAACTCATGGCCGAAGTCAATCTTCCTTCATGGTCGGAGATATCGCAAGCATCCGAAGGCTTGCAATTGAATTCAACAGCAACGTTGGAGCATATTCTCGCTAGGTTCGCCCGACTCGAGACCCGATTGGTTGAGCATGCGCAGGGTGGCAGCAACGCTCCCTCCGTTGCAACCCGAACCTGATCCACCCAACCAACCCCGGTTGTACACCGTCGCACAACCACCTCACGCGCCCTACCAGCCACCGTTGCCTCCGTATCAGCCCTACACTTGGCAACAGCCGTCGAGGTCTGACCTTTATATGCACTTGTACCCACAAGGTCAACTGCTAACCACACAACCTCGCCAACCAACGAGCTGGGATCTCCCCGAACAGCTCCAACGTCAAAGCCACCCAACCTTCAACCGGCTGCCTCATAGACCAGCTACCTGTTGGGACCCACCGAGCAGTCGGATGCTTCCAGAGTTCCCGCCTTATGATCAACCACCAACAAGCCCAAACTCTTGTTGGGATCTGTCGGATGGTCATGCGCTCTATCACCAACATGGGTACTAGAATTGGCAGCCATCGTCTCCACCGCACAACTGCCCTTGGTCCACAACTGCCATGGGTCCACAACCATATCCAACCTGGGACTCCCTCACGCTGCACCGAAACCCTCGGAGCATGCCTCACGTTGTTGATGTTTCAACCAATTCAACACCACCAACGCCCCCGTGTCGATGCTAGAGTCATACCACTGCTATCCCTCGCCTGCTGCAGCTGCTGTCTGGCAACCAACACAGCTCCGTGAGCCTTCTTCTTGGTTCAATATGCCACAACATCAGGTCCTAAGCTCAAACCCAACATATATAGCCTCGGCAATTTCCCCGACAGCGAGAACTCAAAGCCGCTCCTGCCACGGACAGCCCATTGCTGTGTTGCAGCCACTGCTTGGTCCACCAAGTCACTGCCGTTCAGCAGCGACGCTTCCCGCTGCAGCCCCACCGCCACCTCTGTCGCGTTACATGGTAATGGGAAAGCCCTATGGCGATTAGTTGCCTATAAATGGTTCACCCGAAATAAACGCCGATGGTAGTCAAAGTAATGTGGTTGATTCTGATGGAAACCAAATGGAGTCATCTAAAATTGATGGAAAAGTTAATACAATACAAACATGGACCAATCTTGCTGCTATGAAGCCACTTCATTCCATTGATGAGACTAGACCTGGAAAAGGAGCACCCGAAAAAGCCTCCGAGGAAGAGTTCTACGATGTGGAGAAGGATCCACCTAAATATCTTCAGGAGAAGGTTGCATGGTTAAAGGTTGAGCAGTATATGCTGATTGAAGAAAAACGATCAGCCGAGCTCAGGGCAAAAGAGCTCGAAATAGCACCGATGCAGCGAGAGTTGTATGGGCTTCGGAGCGCCCTAGTTAAAAAGCACGAACATGAGAACGCCATGACTCGTATCCAACACGGTCTTCCCTCGGTGAATTTTTATGGGAATAATGAAGGGAGTCGTTCAACTATTCAGTGTGCATTTGATCCCGGAGGGGTTAGCTCGCCAAAGTTTCTGTTTGTGACTCTCTTCATTGCTTTGTGATTCCCACCTTGAGGACAAGGTGGATTTTAACCGTGGGGGAGTTGATACGTTCATTATTTAATATATGTTTCATATCTTGCATTATTATTTAGTTGCATTATTTGGTTAGATATTTGGGGAGTGCGTATCTTTTTCATATCTTTTGTCTTGCTCATTAAGCTAGGGTATCCACTATTATAAATAGTCGACATTGTTATTCATTTCGATCATTCAAGAAATATCAATTATCATTCTATTTTATTTTCACACTCTCTTCTCTTTTTCATCGTGCACAACGCACAAATCCTAATTTTCGACGCCGGATTGATCGACGGGCAAAAGCTCCCGCAACATTCGATACGGAATCTATCGTTGAGGAACTTCTTCCTTAACACACACACACCTTGTTGTGAATACTGTGTGCGTTAAATGTGATCATCCATCATTTCTTGGAAGGCAAATGCTAGCTAGCTAGTGAAGATAAAAAGGTATGAACAATACACACATGTTCTTTCTCTTGGAAATGATGTGTTTCAATGCTCATCGGTGATAGGACAAAACTTAGCTAAAACTGTCATAAGGGTTGAGATATGTAAGATATTTGGTTACTAGCTAGATGTGAGGCTATATTGTTATTTGGTTATGTTTGCACATACATAGCTACATATGATTATTGTTTTTAGATCTTGATCATAACCTACTCGTACTATATGAGGCATAGAAAAGCAACTCAATCTCATATTTGGAACGAAATATACAAGTACATCAAGATAGCTAGAGAAAATAGATTATAATTAAGGCAAATCAATCATTGATAGATGTGATACTAATTCATTATAGGAATCAGGTGTGCAGAAGTCCTTTTTTTTGTCAAGGTTTACTTTTGACTCGGCTCAAATTCATTTAGATCTAAATAATTGAGGCCCGAAATATTGTCTAACCCATTGGGTTGGGCCACTGTTGATATAGTTTGAATATAATTTAGGGCTTATTAAGCGAATAAGAATAAATTAGTGGGCTAATATATTGGGGTTTTAATTAATTATGGCGTGACATTTCCAAAAGTGAAAGTCTATAATGAGTGATCACTCCCAAGTCGTAGTTTAATTGAATTGCAAAATAAACACATTCATAAAATCATACATACATGAGTCAGTGTATTTATACACATGGGCTCAATTACTTAGAGCATGATCATTATCCTACCTATTTCTAAACACATTTCCACTATCCTAGTAAATATGTATTGACTCGTTCCACAATTACAAAATACACATATATACCAGCTAAAATAGACTTAACTATCGAAGTCAAAAAAATCTTGTCTACTACTTTCTCACTCTTAAAAACCCTAAAATCACTTCTTCTTGCTCTGATTTGATTATCTTCCTACGATGGATTTGATCTTCGTTCTCCTAACTCAACTCATCAACACCACCACCTTCAAACTAGAATTCGAAGACGCGGATGGCAACTGCGGCTTGCTGCCAAGGCTGCGTCCGGGCAAGACCCGATTCGCTAAGCAAATCCCGGTCCTCCACCGTCTAAATAGATCCGTCCGGGCCTGGAAATTCCGGGTCCTGATTGATGGGAAGTTCACCGGGATAGAGATGGATCCTCAGGTCGTAATCAAGTGTGTTCGGGTCGTGTTTAGTGTTGAAGGAGGCGTGCTCTGCGTTAAGGAAGTACATGAGAGGCGAGTCGATGCCTTCTTCCGACTAAGGTTTATTGCTACTTTCAAACTTATAATATGTTTTTTAAAAAAATGGATGCATTTATTTTATAATTTCAATTGTGATCAAATTTAGGTATTTCGGGTGCATGCGAAACTTTTTTTGGGATCGTAGACGAGAATCTAAATCCATGTGTCTATCTCACACACAAATGCCTACAAAATTAAAGAGGTAAGATTTGTTTTTTTTTTTCAAAATGAGTTGTGGTATGTATTTTACTTTGGGGTATGGATATATGTCTTTAATTTCCTTTATATGCAGTAATTATCATCACATAGTGTTCATGGGTGCGTTATATTGCTAACTATTTTAGTTGCTAACTCTGCTAACTCATCAATGCAGTGTATTAAAAATGTCAACACTGTGATATTAAAATGTCAACACATAATATCAACACATTATATTAAAGTTCAACAAAATCATGTGTTGACATTTTTAATACATTGCGTTGATGAGTTAGCAAGTTAACAACTTAAGAAAATTAGCAATTGATCACACCCCTAATGTTCATTGTGTAAATTAAATTTTGAGATTGATTAATTGCCAATTTGGCATAGAACTGTATTTTGGACATACATATATATAGTAAGGATATTTTCACTGCAAAATCTGAACTCATGGCATATACTATCATGTGATCTAGCGAGCTAGCACTTAATCGGTATTAAACTATGTGTGCATATAATTAATATTACATACATATACTTAGACCACAAGCTGTAGAATGTCGACAAATTGATACAGTTTATGAATTTTCACAAACAATTCCGACTATAGTTATCCAAAATGAATACACAATTAATTAATGGGCGTATAAAATTACAAACAAAAGGACAATAGTAATTATTAGGATGAATTTTATATTTTTGCTGCTACTGAATGCTGCTATGTATTTCCATATTAATTTCTGGTTGAAAGTCGAAACAAATTGGTATTGGTGCAGGAATGAAGAATGCCATTGTCAGCATTTGCCTCCATATGTTGGTTTGAAGAATAGGTAATTAATTCACAGTCACACTATTTCTAAACCTTACTTGTCTCTCTAAGAGAGAAATTTTATGTACAGCTATATAGTAATCCCTCCGTTCTACAGTAGTAGAGTCATTTCATTTTCTACACTCGTGTATGAACTATTTCCTTTATAGTTCGTCCCTGAAAAATATGAACTTTTAAATTTTGGAACCTCTTTTCTCTCTAATGAGGTGAGACTCATTCTCCACTAACAATACCTTAATTACTTTTTCTTTCTATCTATGTCTTACTTTACCAGTTATGCATTAAAACATGTGCCGAACTAAATGTTCATCATACTTTTTAGGGATGAAGGGAGTATATATAGTTAAAGTGGAGAGAGATTAGAATAAGAGAGAGAATAATAATTACTAATAACTATTCGATGGTACTCTAAAAAGGGAAAAATTATATTCGTCTTTGTCAATAATGATATTGTATCAAATTGAAAATGATAATGTATCGACATGATACTATGAAAGTGTAAAAATGATGTTGGTCTTCATCAACAATGATATTAATTAGCTTAATATCTGATGGTGGTTATATATATTAATCTCGATTTGTATAATTTCGTGTAGATAATATATCATTTTTATTTTCATATAAAAACAAAAACTCAATATCATATTCAATTCGACATAATATCATTATTGATGAAGGATATCATCATTTTTCTTTTTTCAGAAGTGTATGCAAATCCGATATCATTTTTGATTTGATACAATATCATTATTGATGAATACCACTATCATTTTTCTCTTTTTAGAGTATCATCAAAATAGTTATAAATCGTATGTGTATTAAACTTGATTGTTGGAAGATGTGAGTTATCATTTGATTATGTTCATATGTGTGTGTGTGTGTGAGAGTATTTCATAAATTGCATGTGTATTAAACTTGATCGTTGTAATTATTGTCTAAATTGAAATATTGGAACTTTATTTCTTGGTGCTCTCTCCCAACTTTTGTGAGATATTAAACTTTTACTGATCTGTATTTTTATTTTAGAGGAGAAGAAGATGGAAGTGAATGCTCAACAAGTGAGGCAGAAGCAGAGGCAAATGTCCGATCATCGGCCTCCGATTCTCCGGCCAGGGCCAATAATAAAATTGTAGGGGACAGGACGAATGTCAATTCGCATTTGGACCCACCAATAAAATCTAGAGGGCGGATAGGTAATACCCCTCAGGCTCGGGCTCGGGCTCGGGCTCGGCCTCCGAATGATAACGTGGCTCCGGCTCCGGCTCCGGCTCGGAGAGCCAGGCCAATTCATGATGAGCCATTATCCACCAATGTGGTTGAGAAGGATAGTTTTGTCCACGGCACGCTTCTTGTATTTGATTTAATAGTTTTTATATGGTTGAGGTTGTTTTGATGTACTATCAAAAAATATATTGTTGCAACTTGGAAGCTGTGTGCGTGGAACAAATAAATTTTGGCATAGTGCTATAATGTATTGAGTTTATTTATGTTAGCTTTTCATTTTTGTTGGCCATCCAGATACACTACTACGTGTGCACATTTTGATTACTGGAATTGTAGAAAGTAGAAACGTTGAATTAAATTTGGCTGCAGAATTTAGGTATTTTTAACATTTAATTTGACTCGGTATAGTTAATTTACGAACATGCATGGGGTTTTCTTTGATTTGTAATATTCACAAATTTACTTATTTAAGCATGTATTTAGGTCTGTCCATACGTGTTTATTGGAAATGTATTCAACTTTTTGGTGGAATTTTGATGATGTGCACTGTCGTGTATTCTTTTTCTTATTTAATTAGAACATTATCTACAATCTCTATATCTAGATGATAGAATCATAGAAAATGCACTAAAATGGTACTAGTAATTAGGTTTTACTTTTTAGGTTGGAAAATGGCCATTTGAAGTTTCGATGATCTAACTAGGAGTTAGGACAAATATAAGTTGTATTTATTAAACATGGTAATTGAGAGAGGCGATGTTAATCACCTTGATAGGCATTGAGAACACAGAGAGAATTGGGAGTAAAAGATTGTTTTTTTATTGCATTGTATCTTTTCCAATGTTTATAGCTCCCAACTATATAGGAAAGAATAATTCCTATCTATGGAAAAAAGTATATGCCTCAATCAATTACATTATTCTTCCTCAATCAAATATTCTTTCCTCAATCAAATATTTCCTCAATCTTCTTCTTCTTTTGCTGATGTCTCGGTTGATATCTTTTGACACTCCCCCTCAAGTTGTGTGATGGTATCCCCAATACTCAACTTGTCTAATATTTCCTTGAAGACTTTTGGATGAACTGCTTTGGTAAGGATATCTGCAAGCTGTTCTTCGGACCGAACGAATGAGAACTCTATAATTCCTCCTTCAAGTTTCTCCTTGATGAAGTGGCGATCAACTTCGACATATTTGGTTCGGTCATGCTGCACAGGGTTCTTTGAGATACTGATTGCTGCCTTATTGTCACAAAACAATTGACTTTTCCTCGTAGGTGGGAAGCCGATCTCTGTCAACAACCTTCTTAGCCACATTATTTCCATTAGCCCACTTTTGATTCCTCGGAACTCGGCCTCTGCACTAGATAGAGCTACCACTTTCTGCTTCTTACTTATCCATGTAACCAAGTTCCCTCCAACGAAGGTGAAGTATCCCCAGTGGATCTTCTGTCAACAGGATTACTTGCCCAATCAGCATCGGTATATCCATCGATCTCCAAGTTATCTCTTTTTGCTAGGAATATTCCGTAGCCAATAGTTCCCTTAAGGTATCGCACAATCCTTAAAGCAGCTTCCATATGATGACTTTGAGGTCGGTGCATGAACTGGCTGATCACTCCGACTGCATATGTGATGCCAGGTCTGGTGTGTGAAAGATAGATGAGTTTCCCTACTAATCGTTGGTATCTTTCTCGGTCTGCCAGGTCAACTCCTTCTTCATTCTTCAATCCGTGGCTAGGAATTATTGGAGTTTCTGCAGGTTTGCTGTCTAGTAGTCTTGTCTCTGCAAGCAAGTCTAGAACATACTTTTTCTGCCTCAGAAATATTCCATGTCTCAATCTTAACACTTCGATCCCCAAGAAGTACTTCAATGCTCCTAAATCTTTCATCTCAAACTCTCTGAATAAGTTATCTCTCAGGTTTTGGATTTCCTCGGTATCATCTCCAGTAATGATCATGTCATCCATATAAATGATTAGACATGTCACTTTTCCATCTCTCCTTTTTGTGAAGAGTGTATGGTCTGAATGGCTTTGTTTGAACTCGTGTTTGACCATTGCTTGACAGAACCTTCCAAACCATATTCTTGGAGTTTGCTTCAACCCATACAGAGTTTTCCTGAGTCGACACACTTCACCTGTTCCAAACTTCATAGAGCATCCAGGAGGGACTTCCATATACACTTCTTTTTTCTTCTCCAACTCACCATGAAGAAATACATTTGTGACATCGAATTGGTGTAGAGGCCATTCCTTGCACGCTGCCACAGACAACAACGTTCGAACAGTATCCAATTTGGCAACTGGAGAGAATGTCTCATCGTAATCTACTCCATACACCTGTGTGTATCCTTTGGCCACAAGTCTCGCCTTGTATCTCTCGATTGACCTATCTGCACGTCGTTTGATGGTGAATATCCATCGACATCTAACAGGTTTCTTTCCCTTCGGCAATGTACACTTCTCCCATGTCCCATTCTTCATGAGAGCATCTATCTCTTTCTTCATGGCTTCTTTCGAATGTTGATGTTTTGATGCTTCCTCAAATGACTGTGGGATCTCCTCCTCTTCATATAGGGCCAGCTTCGAAAGCACGCGCCATTTCAGTGAGGTGCCCTTGTGCAATGTTCGCCACAACATATTTGGTTTTCCTTCCTTTCCATTCTGGTGAATATCTCTGGGGAGGAACTCCCCTTGTAGTTCTATGTGGCAGTTTGAATGGCTGCCCAGAATCTTCATCTTCACCACTGGCCGAGCAGTTTTCCCCATTGTTCCTGTTCACGTTAGTATTCTCCAACGGTACATTATCCACATCTAAACCGTTTACCTCAGGATTCGAAGAAGGGGTCGAAGGCTGAGCAGTGTCACTTAACTCCACGTTTTGTTCAATGGGGTTTGACGGCCCGACGGTATTGCTACTTTCCTCTGTTGGACCGACTTCTGTGACAGGGATTGACTCTGACTCTCCCCCTGACTAGGCATAGGTATAGGTAGTCAATTTAGTAGATCACTGTTAGGATTATTATCCGGTTGAGTCTCCCCCTGGCTACTAGATTGGCTAAAGTAGTATTCTCCTTCGACAAAGTCACAATTCATGGTAGTATGCATTTGACCAGTGTTCGGATCGTAGCACCGATAACCATTTTGATTTTTTCCATAGCCTAAGAAGACGCACTTGAGGGCACAAGGTGAGAATTTTGTACATTCATGTTTAGGAATATGGACAAAGACTGAACAACCGAATATCCTAGGCTCAAGGGACAGTGATGATGGCAGTTCAAAATGGTTGGAAAAAATGTCTTATGGAGTTTTGAAGTTCAGGATTCCTGTGGGTAGACGATTCATAAGGTATACTGCAGTGGCTATAGCTTCAGGACAAAACTGTCTGGGTATTTTGGACTCGATGAGGAGGGCTCTTGTAATTTCAAGGATATACCTATTTTTTCGTTCGGCAACCCCATTTTGTTCTGGAGTATAGGCACAAGTAGTTTGATGAACTAAACCATTTTCCCGAAAGAAATCTTGCATTTTCCCGTTAACAAATTCCCCCCGTTGTCAGTTCTAAGGATTTGGATTTTCTGTTTAAATTGTGTTTGGATAAGCGCATAGAACTCAGTAAACTTTTCAAAAACATCGGATTTATTTTTCAAGAAATATACCCAAGTTATGCGAGAATAATCATCCACAAATAACAGAAAATAACGAAATCCCTGACCCCCAGTAATTGGTGCAGGACCCCACACATCAGAATGAATTAAAGCAAAAGGATTCTTCATTCGAGTATTGTTCAACTTAAAAGAGTGTCTATGGCTTTTGGCCAACAAACAAGTGTCACAGTGAAAGGAATGTGTAGAAGAAACTAACGTAGGATAAAGTAGACGAAGATATCCTATAGACGGGTGTCCTAACCTACGATGCCAAAGCCAAGCCTGTCTGTCAGTCAGTCCGTGAGTCAGCATTGCAGTACTATGTTGGGCTATCTCATCCACGTAGTACAATCCGCGTTGCTCAGTGCCACGCCTAACTATCATCCCCGTCTTGATATCCTGTAATAACAAAATTGCGGTTGCATAAGTAATTTGCAATTTAGTTCTTTAGTCACATGACTAACGGATAACAGTTTATGTGATAGTGACGGAACAAAAAGACAGTTAGGTAGGCGTAGAGTGGGGGAAATATTAATCGTTCCCGCCCCATGGACTTGCGCTAGGTCTCCACTGGCTGTTTGGACATAGGATTTGGAAGATTCCGAAATGGTTAGGAAATCTGAGGCATCAAATGGCATTGTGTCAGTTGCTCCACAATCGAATATCCACTGGGTATCTTTTATATTGGACTGGGAGGTAGAGGAACATGCAAGGGACTCAAAGGAATTTTGGCAAGGAATTGTGTGTTGAATTATGAATTTTTCGGTTTGTGGGGGTGAAATTTGTAAAGTTTTGGCAGTATTGGGGTCAGTTTGATATTTCGGAGAGGTTTGTGGTGGCTTTTGAGAGGTTTGGGACGTCTGGGGTTGGTTTTGGACAATAGTTTGTGACTGGGGTATAATATGGGATATTTGGGAGTTGGGGGGTCGGTTTCGGAATTAGGAGAAGTGGAGGCATTTAAGTGATAATCCCTCTTATTCTCCCAAACCCTAGCCGTCACCCCCATGGGTTCCGAAACCCTAGCGCCGCCCTGTCCACCGGTGGCTGCCTCTGTCGCCGTCGTTTGACTACCGGCAACGTTAATTGCTGGTCGATTACCTTCAGACCATGCTCTGACCACCGAGGCTGATGCCACTGCCTTCTTCTCATCGCCGTTTCTGCTTCTATCTTCTCCGGTGGCGATTGGAGTCGCGACGCTGCCCGCCGATGGAGTTTCGGTGTAGGTAGCTCGCTCTCCGACCGCTATGGCTGCTCTGCCTCCCCCTCCTCCTCGATTTGAATTTCGATTTGCCCTTGCCTTCTTCATTTCATCCCACCATTCGGGATATCCATGAATCAGAAAACATGTGTCTCTGGTATGCTTCTTTCCCCCACAATGTGTACATGTGAGTTTACTCTTGTCTTCTTCCTTGCGATTGGACTGGAATTTGGGTTGGTTGAACCCTCTGTTCCTGTCTACCGCACTGAGTCCGATTCCAATCTCGGAATCCTTCGTTTCTGTCTTGGATGATCTAATTCTGGCATTGACAGCTTCTCGCCTTATGATCCCATAGGCGGTTCTAACATCTGGGAATGGATCTTTGTTTAGGATTTCTCTCTTTATTGGATCATACCGATCGTCGAGAGCCCATAGAAACTAGTAGACTCTGTGCCTTTGAATGATTGAGTTGTATTTTTGATGCTTGAGGGCGTATCCATTGGATTGGGGTCGCGGCTGTCTATGGATAACCATAGGTCCTGGAATTTATTACATAGTGCCTCCAATGTCATTCCTCCTTGCTTCATTCCATACGCTTGTCTGTGCAGGTCTGATACTTGGAATGGGTCTGCTCCGCTTTCGTACGTGATGGCTAGACCTTCCCATAGGTCTTTGGTTGCCTCGTATTGAGAAACCTGGTTTACGAGAGACGGATCAATGTTGTTGATGATCCAATTGAAGCAACAATGGTCGCGTTGCTGCCATTTCGGGTAGATCGGATCGGTTGGCGAGGGAGGGTCTGAAACTCCAGTGATGTGAGATGTCAGGCTCTTCCCTCCGATGGCTCTTCCCATCATTCTCGCCCATAGAGGATAATTGTCCCCGTCGAGCTTTGCGACGAGTTTGATATCTCCCAGTGATTCTGGTTGGGGTTCGTCTGGAGGATATTGTTTTGGAGGTTTTTCAGATTTATGAGACATACTTAGTCTCAAAAGTTCTGCAAATTGGTCGGCAGAAAGAGTTACAGGGGTGTTTGAGTGTGGAGTTTTTTCTTCGGTTCCAGAGTCAGATTCTGGCATCTTGATTTTTGGCTGTTTTGCAGATTTAAAAAAAAAGGTCGGGGAAGGTATAGTGAGGCTATGATGATATTTTCCTGAGCCTCAAGCCCGGATTAACCTGCTCTGATACCATCTTAAAGATGGTAATCGAGAGAGGCGATGTTAATCACCTTGATAGGCATTGAGAACACAGAGAGAATTGGGAGAATATAGGGAAGAATAATTCCTATCTATGGAAAAAAGTATATGCCTCAATCAATTACATTATTCTTCCTCAATCAAATATTTCCTCAATCTTCTTCTTCTTTTGCTGATGTCTCGGTTGATATCTTTTGACCGTATCAATGCGTCTCGATCCCATTTAATGATTTACCGACAATAATTCACCTTAGTTAACACTTAATTACTACTTCTGTCAATAAAAATAGTTATAATTGGAAATTAATCATCCTTTTTAGTTTTTACTACATCTGTAAATAAAAAAATAGTAGTTATATTTTTTTTATTTTGGTCTGACAACCGGAATTTAATCTCTATCGATTTATAACAAATTTAATCATCCACATTTTCAGTGACGATTTAATCAACTATAAATGGCGGACATATGAAGTAATAATGAGATGAATAAAATTACATATACAGGAACTAATGGCAAAATAGCCAGTCAAGACACTTCAAACGTAATTTTTTTTATGTCCATGTCCCTTAAAACATGATGTTTCTCACTACAGGAACTAAAAAAGTGCAAACCTCATTTTCTAAGGACCAATTTTGAAGTTTAATCTAAACAAAATTTTATAAACAAAATAAAATATATGTGCTGCAAATTCTAACATAATCATGTTATATCTCCAAAATAAAACATTAGTAGTAGTATATAAAAATGAAATAATCATCATTCTAATCAAATCCAATTGAAAAACAAAAATCACAAATATTTCAATTCACGACATTTTAAAAAATTACTGATATTAATTTTTAAAGGTAATACACGGTTCAGTATAATTATTTTTTAAAAAGTTATTGTTTAAAACAATTAAAAAGTAATCTATTTAATCCCCATTAATTGTCACATGATTCATCAGGACTTCAAGAAATTGTTTGAATTTACTAGAAAAAATAAAGTAAAATAATTAATGAAATATGAATCGAAGGGTCTTAATTGTTGTATTTATGAATTCGATTGTGCAGAATTTTCAAAATTATAGAGAACTTTTACCTCCATCTAATTTGGCTTTTGTATAATAAATTTTCAGGTTTTAGCTTTTGAAGTGATATCTTGATGACTTGCAAATCATTTGATGTAAAAATTTCTTTTTTAAATGAATAGTGATTTGGATTTCCAATTTAATTTCCATAATTTTTGCTTTAGTAGGATATTAATAAAGCACTTACCTCATTAATCATTGTAATCAATTCCAACTTCAAAAAGTTCTTAATTCTGATTCTTAATTAATGATTTAATAATAAACACAAACTACTAATAATGTGGGCTCCTTAATCTATTAACACTACTTCAATTATATTTGCTTCTTCACTCTTATTTAATTATATATTAAACTCTTATCGTCCCCAAAGTGTCTATTTCTATGAATATGAAGTACTGTATTAGTTTTATATAATTGTGATGAGTAGTGACATAGGAAGTAATAGAATATGAAATTTACTGAACAAAAACAGTAACGAAATGAGACAATAAATGAAAACAAGACGAAAATGTCATAATTAAACGATTAAATTGGAGAAAGGAAAGAGTACAATTTAGAAGAGGTAAAACTAGAACAATTCACTAAATAATTTTATTTTGATTGAAAATGTTCATCGTAAAAAAATCAGAAAATCTAGCAGTTCTGGTTAAAAATTGGAGTTCACTCCAAAAATATCGGAGTTCATTGGGAGTCAACCTTACATGAATTGACAAAGTTACAAATAAATCATGATTAAATTTGAGGAACAAGAAAATGCACAAAAATTTGAATAAATGGCAATAATTTATATTCCAACGGATCTATCATCTATGTCTAATCCACTCCAAATAAATATTACAAGAAGTTCATTTGATAACACAAAAACCTCCAAACTAAAACTTCAAAGATAGAGATCAATCCGAAACTGCTAAAAGCACACTAAAAATGGAAACAAATGGAGATCGAAACAGCAGCCGCACATATTCGACAGAATACATTGAGAGCACAAAACTTCCATCCAAAGGAGGAAAACACATTCAAACACTCATCGCCTCCTCATTCCACGACCTCCGTAGCCACCTCTTCCTCGACCTCTACCTCCCATAGCAGCAGCATCTCCTTGAGCACTCTCAGACTGCAGCATAAAGAATGGCATTATGCAATGATCATATTGGAGTGAAAAATGTGTAACAAAATCAGCTAAGATAACTAGAAGCATCAATCAAGGCAGCCACCATGGATGAAATTTGAGTATACGAATCTCATCCGAGTTCTGCTACCAATTGATCAGAGTCATCAGACCTCTTCTAGGCCGTAAAATTTAGGTGCATTATGAAAAGAGATTAATCCAAATTTTCAAATTACCTTGGGGTTTTTGACAGTTTCATCAACACTTAAGACAAGGCAAGCAGCTTCAGTAGCAGCGTTTATGGCATTTATCTGTGGAACAAAAGTTTGGAGACGTAGTAAGTGTTACGAGTGTAATGACAAAATAACCAACAGGTCCAATTAACTAATGGAATAAGATATACCTTGACAACTGCTGGTTCCCAAACAAAGTTGGCAAATGAATCAGCAATTCCACCAGTATTAATGTCTACGCCATAAGGTGCACCCTCTCCTGTTTATAATCCATATTTCCTTAGTAAAAGGTTGGTTTTACACTGGAGAAAGATGCTAGACATCTTCGCATTAGAACTAATCATCTCCACTTACAAAGAACACAGCTAATAGGCCAACCACATTTAGTAATACTCAACAAAGAGAGCTAACCAGATGGAAGGGCATGCTTTTGTCTCAGTTTGTTCAGCACATCAGTTGCATCAAAACCAGCATTGTCACACAGTTGTCGTGGGATTACCTGTAACGTGGCGGCAAACACTGAATCCGATAGCACAGAGGACAAAATAGTGGAAAATGGTAATTAAGGAGGTTGCAATCTACACATGATAGTTTGAATTGAGATATATAGATGCTGATACCAGCTCTTCTTTATATTCAAGCTTCTTTTTTTTTCAATTAGCATTCCACAAGAAATAGTAAAAATATCAAACTGTTTAGTTTCAATTATCTCTATCATAAGAGAAGCATATGTTTGGCCATATCTTTACCTCTCATGCATTTCAATTCGAGAATATGAAAATATGGCTCCAAATCATTGAACATACTTCCTAGTAAAATTACCTCAAGGGCTTTCGCGTAGGAGTTTATAAAGAGCTGTGACTTCCCAGCAATGGTGCGTGCATGCTGCCTCAAGTATCTGCTAATCTCCATCTGCAGATGCAAATAAAAGATAAGAATTGCAACTATGGTGCATGCTGCCTCAAGTATCTTCAAACGTAAGCATTGCCCAAAGCAGAAGATAGATCGTACATCAATAGCACCACCACCAGCAACTACAGTTGAGTTCTTCAGAGCCCTTCTGACAATCATTATCGCATCATGTAAACTCCGCTCTGCCTCCTCAATAAACTAAAGTCATCAAAAAGAAAGTGATCAGAGGCGAGTCTAGATAAACAACAGTCAGGAGAGCATGAAGATGATAAAGACCGAACCTGATCTGCACCACCACGAAGAACAATTGTGGCAGTCCGACCAGAGGGGCATCCACTAAATATATTAAACCGCTCATTTCCAACTTGCTTCTCTTCAAATACGTCACATGTACCAAGGACCTTTCATATAAACGAGTGGAGAAAACCAAGGATTCAGCAGGGAGAAATTAACAGTTTATTTCTATAACACAAGGTAATAACATATACACTGTATTAATGTGTCAATTATAAAATAAAACTTTAAAACTGAGTCTGAGAGGCGTCAAGGGTATCACAATTGTTTTAGTATTATTATACTGGTATTATTATTATTATTATTATTATTATTATTATTATTATCAAGGCAGGAAAAAGGAGAAAAAAGGAAAGAGTATACCTCATCAATAATGTTGTTCACAGTTGTCTGAACAGTTCCACCAGCAGCTGCTGCAACCCGATGCAGATCTTCCTCTGCAACACGGCCAGCACAAAAGATATCGCGGTCTGCAAAATACTGCACATAGATAATAAATTTACAATGTTAACCAAAAGCCATCTTAAGCCTTTCATGACTAACATTTACAGCCGCACTATTCTTGAATGAATTGGCAAGTAAAATCCGTATGTTCAACTTTAGTAAATTTAACCCTAATATGGACTACGTGCTATGAATTCCTCACAATGACCATGCTTATTTTCTATAAATATTTAAAAATCTAGTACCTGAGTTGCCAGATCACCAATAGCAAGCCGGGAGAGGACGACTTTGGCTCCACTCTTCACACATTTATCCAATTTGTCATAAATAATATTCCATTCAGCATCTACAATTGATTGGTACTGCAACGGATCCGACAACCTATCACAACACCCACAATAAGAAATCTAGGGATAGTGGGAAGCCATTTTGCAAGGCATGAGGCAGATCCAAAAAGGTAGAACATTCACACCTGATCTCTGCATTTTCTTTCTCTGATTTGAGCTCTAGTTCAATGTTAAGCAGAAGTATCTTGGGATTTAGAAACTTTTTTGGTTGCTGCTCAAACCCAGCATATGAGAATGTCTTTTTGAAAGCAACACCGTTCACAAGAAAAGAATCCCTCATGGTACCTCCAGGAACCTATAAAAGTAAATTAGCATGAAACTGCTATCCGACGATCAGCAATCCAAGAGGATATTAAGGATAAAGGCAAATGATAAATCAGCAACAACTCCATTCAACTATAACATTGCATGTAAAATGCTAACAGTGGCAACACCACAACATAAAGAATAGTCTTAGACTCTTAGTATTCACAACCATTCTAATGTCCAGATACTAGATAGTGCTTCAACTAAGAAATGTCCATAACATCATCAACCCCAGTCAACTTCAAGATAATACGTTAAGATGCTAAACATGGTTCCTGTCATTCAAAACACTGAAACCCAAACATTCTAAAATAATTTGTGAAACTTCCATAGACTCAGTTTACAGAGTCAAAGAATAAAGCTAGAAGACACAACACATAACTGTGTTGCATAAGCAAACAGCAGGAGACCAAAATAATGGCAGGCTCTAATAAACAGGCATGAGAATAAATAGGTATCAAAGTAAATTTTAAATTCATGCACCTTTTTCATCCCAATCATGTTTAACCTATCTTCAAGCCCAATAGCAAGGACAGCATCAACAACCATAGTTGCAAAAAACTCCTTTTCGCCACCAATAAGCTTCGAAGATAGAGTTGTAGCAGCACATTTTGCCAGTAAACTTTTCTTTTCTTCCAAGCTTTTACCTTCTATGCTAACAGCTAACTCTTTAATCTTCTCAATAGCCTAGAAGAGTAAAAGAAACGCAGGACATTCAAGTGGCTTTGATGTGAGACCTATAACCCTAATTTGAACAGACAAAACAAAAGTAGCCTCAAGTCTTACCAATGAAGAGGCTGAGCGATAACTTCTTATAAGGTTTTGAGGATGAACTCCATCTTCAATAAAAGGCTTTGCTTCCTTTAGGAACTCTCCTGCAAGCAGAACTACTGTTGTGGTTCCATCACCAACCTGAGAAACAAATAAATAGAATAACAATAGACTTTAGCTGGCCAGTTTACTATAGAGGAGTACTGGAACAAAATTAGTTTAAACAAATGCAGCAGCATGTGGTAATTTGAAATAAAATCAGTTACATAAGTAATGTTATTCAACTTATCTTGAATGGATGTCAATGAAAGTACACTGGAAGTTAAAAGTTAAATAAAAAATAGGAGAAAGGAAAAGTAACTGGCAGCAAAATTATAATGAAAATATTACCTCGGAATCTTGGGATTTCGCAATGTCAACAAGGATCTTGGCAGCAGGATGAACAATGTCGAGAAGCTTCATTATGGTGGCGCCATCATTAGAGATGGTGGTATTCCCCTTGTCATCATGTATCAATTTGTCCATTCCCCTTGGGCCAAGAGTAGTTCGCACAACATCAGACACAGCCACGCAAGCATTTATGTTGCTTATTAATTGCGGTTTGCCTTGGGATGTATCAGTGCCTTCCTTGAGCAGTATAATTTGGGGTTGCTGTTGTTTTATCACCACATATAGCAGATTTTAGTGCAAAGAAAATATTGCATTCATACAAGACTTAAAATACCAACAGATCATGCACAATTGGTTCAGGGAGTGCACTTGAGGAAAAAAGATACAAACGGGCAGGGAAATTACGCGCAGTTGCACAAATCATTTACCTGCGCTAATCCTTTGTTAGCCTCAGCAGAAATGTACTAAATTCACAAACTCTCCCACATAGCTCTTACATTTTCTAAGTAATTTGTTTAAGGCTTTATACATTGATCATCTTAATGCAAAAAGTTAACTTGGCAAAGCATGTTTGTATGGCTATATACTGTCTTCAAAGTTCAAACAACTAATACATTTGGTGATACATCCCCAAGTGTAGTTTTATAGTTATGTAGTAGGAGATGTAGCACCCAATGTATTAGGTGATCTCATCAATTGCACTTCTCATTCATGTAGCCACCTAAACTTTCAGGTTCACTCCAAGGCTTTCTCAACAGAGGTATGAGCTGGTACACTAGCAAGATCTGGGAATTGAACCCTCCCTCAACACTACTTGGGATGCCAGTGATACGAACTAAAACAAAAAACGAAAAAAGCAGCAGTGGCAAAACACAATTGAGGCTCGGTCAATTCCTTCTGGAGACAGATATTGCACTATGTTCATTGCTTGTAGCTGAATAAAACAACGGCCATTGAGTAAGTAAATGACACAGTTATGCAGACGAAGGTGAGTAATTAAGTATCCGAGTAACATTTTCTCTGTCGCAAAACGAAATCTAACATCCAAAAAGTCGAAAATCAGCAAAAATCCAAACAAAGGGAGCGTTGATGCACTAATCGCGAAGCGCGAAGAAGCATAAATCTAGAAAGAGTGAACTTTTACATCCAGAAACATAAAACGGCATCACATAGAGAAAGAATAACAGATCGAGCTCACCATCATAGATGCCATTGTGAATATATTTGAGTTACTGTGTGAAGATTATCGTTGCTTTTGTAGAGCGAGAAGTTGGAGCGCTAGGGTTTAATGGCGAGGGGTTTCAAAGGAGTTGTTTATTTACTTTGAAAAATAAGTGTGTTTCTACAGCTTCACTTTGTTAATGAGGTAATCATATATTTATCTTCGCATTTCATTTATGTCACTGAATCAATGTTGTTACTAAAATTGTTCCTTTTTTTTCCAATATTTACATTTTATCTTATTTTAAAATAACTCATTCTCCCCTTTCCCGACGAACTCATAAGATTTGTTTTTTATTTCTTATACAATGTATCTATTACGACTTAGAGCTTTAGCAATGGGGCGCCCTAAGAGACGCCCTAAAGCCCGCTCTATGCACCGTCATGTCAGCATTTTATCTTCTTACCCTTCCACCTGCAGTGGAGCGCCCTATAAGCCGTCCTAAAGGTCGTCCTAAGCATTTTCTTTATTTGAATATTTAAATAACTACAAAAATTGAAAAAAAACATTCATTTCATTTAAAATTAATACATCAATATGAATTTAAAAAAATATGCATTCTCAACGACGGCGGTTACGGGCCCAAACTTCTTCAACCATGTTGTTCATGAGCTGAGCATGGTCTTGTTGGTTGCGCATTGAGGCATGTCTAGACATAACCTCATTGAAGCCCGTCGGTAATCCTAGAGCGTGGGGCGCGGTCACCGTGATGGAGCTAGATCCACCTTCGTCATCGACCCAATCGGTGACGCTTCCACCTTCGTGTTCGACTATCATGTTGTGCAAGATTATGCACGCATACATGACATCGGCGATGACTTCCTTGAACCAGAGACGCGTCGACCCTTTCACTATTGCCCACCATGATTGGAGCACACCAAATGCCCGCTCCACATCCTTCTGCACGCCTCCTGCTTTTGCGCAAATAAAACTCTCTTCTCACCCATTGGGCAGCTGCTCGTCTTCAGAAAAACAGGCCACCTAGGGTATATGTCATCGGTCAAGTAGTACCCCATGTGATATTGGCGCATGTTGGCAGTGAACTCGATGGCCGGGCCGTTGCCATTGCATTGCTCGGTGAAGAGGGTGGATGAGTTGAGGACTTTGATGTTGTTATTCGACCCCGCTACACAGAAGTAAGCATGTCAGATCCAGAGTCGATAGTCAGCGACGACTTTGAGGATCATCGTCGGGTGGCTGCCATTGTATCCACTAGTAAATTGGTCTCTCCACGCCCTTGGACAATTCTTCCACTCCCATTGCATACAGTCGATGCTCCCTAGCATCCCAGGAAAGCCGTGCGTCGTCTCGTGCATCTTCATCAGGCCCTGGCAATCCACAGCAGTCGGCTTTCGCAAATATGTGTCGTTGTAAGCCTCCACAACTCCCCTACAAAATCACTTCTGGCACTCGCGGCCAGTTGTTTCCCCGACGTGAAGGTACTCGTCGAACATGCCCGCCGTGGCGCCGTAGGTCAACTGCCGGAGTGCAACCGTGCACTTCTGCAACGGCGTAAGTCCGGGTCTACCGAGGCCATCTTCTCGATACTGAAAGTATTCATCACGTGACTCCAACATCTGGACAATGCTGAGAAAAAAGATAACGATGCATTCTAAACCGGCGGTGAAAAATAGTCGGTCCCCACCGTGGTTGCTCGGCAAAATAGTCAGCAAATAGACGTTCGTGAGCTACGGCGTGTTCGCGGCGGACAAATGTCCGACGTTAATAGGCTTTGGGATCTGCTCCGTCGCCGCCGCCTCCTTCTCCTCGCGCTGCATTTCGGCTAAGCAATCCGCCATTGCGTCATTGAAGGCATCGAATAAGGCTCGCGTCAAGGTTCGACTAACTCCCTCCGAGGTACTCCACAATGAGCGGACGATGGGGCAGACGATGCCCTATCGTCCGTGATCTATAGGGCGCGGACGATGCATCGGGCATCGTCCGCGGACCCACAGTGGGCGGACGATGGCGCGCCCGAGGCATCGGACGGCCTATCGTCCGCCCCATTGCGGATGCTCTTAATCAAACTGATTTTTTAATTTAATTTAAATATAAAATTCATTAAAAGCAAGCACATTTATCATTAGGCTAAGCATGATTTTGTAATTAAATGATTAAATCCGATAAATTTATACACAACGTAATAAATAAAATTCCTTTATTTTATTAAAAAACAGTTTTTATAAATATAATTAATTTTTTTATAATATTTGATATTTTAAATAAAATAAAATAATGTTCGTGGACATCACGTCGAACACTATTGATCGCAAATGAACTTTTTATTAGAACTATAACATTAATACAAGTATACGGAGTACTATTCTAGTATAGCTAAGAAAGCACGAGCATATAGGTTGGGAAGGCATTGCAAATGAGAATTAATTGTTTGGACGAATTGATAGATTATTTAGATTTAAGTGTTCTGATATAAGCCAATGTAGGAATTGTTTATCAGAACCCAAAACAATGAAATTTGAAAAAAAAAAGACTATGAAAATGAGAATAACGAGGGAATTTGGAAGAAAAATGTGAAGAAATTGAAGGAGATGGTGATTTTGAGGTGTGAATAAAGTGGGAGAGGAGTGGGATATTTATAGAACGTGGTAAGATAAAAAAAATTCAGAAAGTATTGCTATCAAACTTTAAAAACGAGAATAGTTGAAAATAAAAAATTTTAAATAAAAAATAAAAACTAATATATGCTCCATTAATTTTTTCAACCCATTTTCTATTACGTTTCTTAAAACTCATGTCGGATCAAAGTGAGACACATATTCGGGGAAGGAGGAAATACTAAGAGAATCCGCAGCGGTGCTCTTCCGCAAGACCAGGTGTCGTGCCGACGGCACGGCAAGAGCCGTGCTCGCCGCTGCCCTCTTGCTGACGACACGGGCGTGCTCTTGCAGAAAAGCAGGCGACGTGGCGGCTTCTGGTTGGGCGGTGACGCCCAATTGCCCTCATGCGCGATTGGACTCATTTTTATTCCATTAAATTCATAAAAAATCCAAAATAATTTGAAAAGTTTTAAAAAAATCGAATTCCCAAAAATATAGCCATTTTTCAACCGTTTTTTTTCAATTTTTTTATTTTTAAAAAAAAATTATCCCAAAATCATTTATAAATACCCAACATTCATCAGCCATTTTTTACATCAAATTATCTCTCACTCATATTTCTCTCATATCTTTTCATACAATTCACCTTCACCTTCCTCTCACACTCAAACAATCTCTCTAAATTCGGCCACGAGTAGTGGGTTTCTTTAATTTTACGAATTTAATTATTTAATTATTAATTTTTAGGATTTTAATTATGTAATTTTTAATTTTTAGTAATTTGTAATAGTATTTCGGGTATTTTGAATGCATTTTAATATTGTGAAAATGTTTTTAGTAATTGAAGTATTTAAATTGAATAATAGAATGGCGAGACCCTTGAATAGTGTAAGAGTATTCTCTTGCGGAAGAGCAATGAATTAAAAATGAATGAAGGTGGATGAGGATGTTCTAACAAAGTAGTAGCTACAATCCATTAACTTTTTCCAATACTTTCATTTATATTTTTAAAACTCGTGTTAAATATTGTAAAACTTTAAATGGTGAAAGGATGGAGTGAATATTGGTGATTCAAAACTCTATATCACCAATACCTATATTGCAAGTATAATTTCTTTAAAAGTACATGTCTTCCATTAACTTAGCAAAAATATTTACACATGAATATAGTATTTAGTACTCCCTCGGTGTCACGCCCGCATTTTCTAAGGATAGAAAACACAGTTGATCGCGACTAGGTGAGGGTTAAAGAAGCGGGGAAGAAATGGGGAAATCAACACAACTCGACCATAGCTCAAAATGAGTTAGAATAGCTCAAATAAAATCAGAGTATCATTTCAACAATCAGCAACTAGAAATAAATATTATCTCAACAATACTTGGCAAAAGAAACAATATTCAGCGGAAGCATTCGAGAGTAGAATACTATTACGTATGAAGACATAATATATTCAGAAAATTTTATTTAGTATCTTCTTCACTTTCATGCTCAACACCCACCGCGCTCGTCACCGCTCAACCTGCACATAGGGAAAACATATGCATGGCTGAGTACTTGATGCACTCAGCGGACTCATGCCGAAACAATTTTATAAAAACAGTTATATCATGCCACCATTGAGCGACCTCAGGGTTTTAACTTGAAAAGGCCCGAGACACTAAAAATATCTCAAACACAAACTTTCAACTCATCCTCAAATCATTTCCTCATCATTTCAAAACACAACCATTTCTCCTTGATTTATTTAAGAAACTGCCCTATCTGTTCTTTAGGGTGCCGTGTAAGGGGGCCACTTTCCACGAGCACGAAGACCGGCCAACTCGTTCGATGACTCACGGTCCTCATCGTGTACACTAGTCCGAGTGGGGACGCACCCTTGCTAGGACCCAAATTCGATTAAACTCATAGTAGGGACTCACTCCCCATTAAACAATCATCAACATCAACATCAATTTCATCAACATCAACACCATAATGTGAAACGAGAATGTGGCCGCAAACTCAATCACTGGACCGGCCAACCCAAAAGACGGCTCACGATCCCCATTGGTATACACTAGCCGGAGTAGGGACTCACTCCCTAGTCAGACCCGAATTCGATTTCAATAGGTCTAGTAGGGACAACTCCCTTGTTAAACAAGCAGATAGGCATTTCTCAAAACAAAAACATGGCATGACATTCCCTTTGTAAACTTTATTTTCTTCAAAAATGTATTTGAAACACAAATCACTTTTCTGTCAAGGTCAAGCATCAATTCACATCGCATCAACAAAGCCAAGCAATTTATAATATCACACAATAAATCAACACATAGCACCGCATAACATGCGCAACAACACTTTCACTTTGATCACATATCTCGCCTCAGCATTGGAATAATTATAATAAATCAATCACACATAACATGATGCTCAAACCGATATATTAAAACGAAAGCTCTTGAAAATACTTTAGTTCGAAAGCCCACGAAATACTTAGTTAGAAAGCCCACCCCGTTCGTTTAAAGCTTTAACTTGTGTTCTATTCCGTTCTCGAGAAGCGTGCATAGAGTCACCCTTTGATTTAATGTACTCCAATCCATCTCATTTACTAAAAACAATAGGCCCATATCTATAAATTAATTCACATGGTCCATACATTTTTTTTAAAAAAAGGCCCAAAACTTCAACTTTTCTCACCTCACGTGATATCCAAGGATTTTGAAGTTTCCAAATTCTTTTCCTTCTTCTTCTTCTCTCTTCCACCTATCTTTTCGTTTCCCTCTCTTCTATCTTAACATTTAGAGGAACAAATCTCCAAATTTGAGCAGCAACTTTCTTTTCTCCCTCGCTTCTTCTCTCCGGCAAAACTCGACATTGCCGCTGCCACCGTTCTTTCTCCTCACCGTCTCTATCACAGCACCTTCGCTGCTCGTCTTGGCCGCTGATCCAGAACGTCACGCCTCGCCGTTTCTATCTCCTTCGCGCCTTCTTGTGTCGAATCCACCGCGCCTCTGTCTCCGTCATCTCCTCCCTCTCTTTCTTCCACAATTTCACATTCTCCGGCCGGCAACTTTGTCTTCATCCCGTTCCATCTCTACTCATACGCACATTACACACACCAAAAGATGCCTAATTTCAACCTTTTTCTATATATATACGCAAACCCCTTGCAGCTCACATAGTGATATTCAATGGGTGCCTTTTCATATTTGAACGGGATGATGATAGGTCACTTGATTTTCCTGTTCGTTTCTATCAACGGCGTGCCATTGGCCAACTCCTCCACTCTCGGGTGGGTTATATTTCACGGTTGCTGGAGATTCAAGACCGCGAGCCGCCATCTGTCCAAGTCACCACCGCTCACACTGAAATCACGGCGGTGAGCTCGCTGCCTCCGTCGCCTTTCGCTCTAGCTTCTCTCCGTTGCGCCGCCGTCGCCGTTGCTGGATCGTTACCGCCCCGCTGCCATCATCCTTCCGCTCTCGGAGTTCACTCGCCCCTGTCCGATCAGCCCTCCAGTCACTCCACGTTGCCGTCACTCTCTCTTCAAAAGGAAAATCCAAAAAAATTTCAGATCCCTATCTTCACATTCCTCTCTCTAGTCTACCCGTTAAATTTTTCGTGAGTTCCAACGATGCTTGGCTGATCTGATGAGTAGTAACTGTTGTATTGATTTCTCTTCTCTTCCCGTTCCCAATTCCAGAAACAAAACAAACGTATTTCTTCTCTAAATGTGCATATACATATACCACAGCTTTATTTTAGGGTTTGTTAAAGAGATTTGTTCCTATTTTTCAGCGATGCAGAAGATCATGGCCAAAAATCTAGTAACTAAAAGTTGAGGGGAGTAATCTGCGGTTTTTATTCTCTTCGGGTGATTGGGTTTCGAATGAGAATGGGCTCAAGAAAAAAAAATAAAAATAAAAATAAAAATGTGTTTTTGGTTCATAGTAAGTGGCTTCAAATTGGGCTAGGAGAGAATAATTATTTGGCACAAAAGTAAAATCCTTCTCTCGATAAAAGAAACAAAGGCAGAAATTTTCAGGTACACAAACGATGTCACTACGAGAACAAATAAAAAGGGTAGAAAAAGTCGGGGTGTTACACTCGGTCTGTAAATAGGAGTCCCATTTTGCCATTTTAATCAGTCTATGAATAGGAGTTTCAGTTCATTTTTTACCATAAATGGTGATAGAGTTCCACCTTCCACTAACTCATTCCACTCACATTTTATTTAAAACTAATATATACAATGTAACCCCTATTCCACTAACTTTTCTTAACATTTCTTAAAACTCGTGTCGTCAATAAATGAGACTCCTAATGACAGACGAATGGAGTATAAACTAAAAGTTACTACTTCCTCCATCCCATAAAATATACTCCATCCGTCCCGCCGCTAAGATGACACATTTACTAGTTGGTATGAGATTTTAGGAGTTATTGGATAATGTGATTACTTGGAGAGAGAAAGAGTGAGGGTAAGCATTAAATAACGAGAGAAAAAGAGTTGAATATTTAATAGGAGAAAGAAAAAGGTGGTTGAGTGTATTAATTTGAGATAGAAAGTTACTAAAAATAAAAATAAAAATGTGTTATCTTAATTATGACAAACTAAAAAGGAAAGTGTATCATCTTAGTTGGGATGAAGGTAGATGTTTTGAACTAGCAAAAATTTTATGAAATGTAAAAATAG
Organism: Salvia splendens; assembly: GCF_004379255.2. NCBI lineage: Eukaryota > Viridiplantae > Streptophyta > Magnoliopsida > Lamiales > Lamiaceae > Salvia > Salvia splendens. The sequence goes on from NC_056032.1 coordinate 15,323,419, forward strand.
GTATGAAAAAGTTAGTACGATATTTTACATAGTTTAGCATGTCACAGACTACGTGAGATAGGCGAAAATTAAAAAATATTAAGTCCTAAAATATTAAGTCATAAACTTTTTAGGATCGAGGGAGTATTATTATTTTAAATTTTTAAAATAATATCTGAAAATCTTGAATTTTTTTAGCCACAAATACTAAAATTATAAACTGGGCTGCGAAGGATAGTGATTGAATGCTTTTCTCTCATGCAGTATGGCTGCCATGAGTTTCTGCCACGTGTCACTCCGCCCACCGGAACTCTCCAGCGTCACCTCCAACCACCGCACCTCCGCCGCATTTCCTTCTACAACCAGAAGCTTTTCCGTTTCCGCCGCTGCGTTGCCGGAAACCTCCACCGCACCTTCGGAACAACCTGAGATCGAGCTAGAATTCCTTGGTGTGCGTATAACTATCTCTCTCGCTCTCATGCTGCGATCATTACGCACATCAGTTATATCTCTAAATTGAGCCGATTCACGCTAATTCATAGTCATTTCTACTTCACAAGCGTTGGATTGATGAAATTAGGAATGTGAAACCGAATTGGGGGTTTTAATGGCGATTGTCGATTTGTTTATGAATAATTTAGTAATTATTCTTCGTTGATTTGTAGCCTAAATCAGGAGATGCAGTAAACAGAGCCAAATCCATAAGTGGAGAGAAGCTGCTGAGGAACATAATGTTGGATAACAAAATTGAACTTTACGCCATTTATGTAAGCTAAATGTCTATTTTTTCTTCTCGTGTATGCTCATGGTAGCTTCATTTGATCGCTTAATCCGTTGGATTAGTGTATTTTAGGAATCAAGATATCATTGTTTATAGATAGCACGTGGAGTAGGTTTGACTGAATGGTAGAAACAGAAGGCCTCATGGTCGGCTTATTTTACTTTTTCTAACTCCAGTTAGTCTTTCTTTTACACCAGGGGAAACTAATGAATTGTGGAGGTGGTGGAAGCTGTGGAACTTGTATAGTCGAGGTAAGATGAGGAGCTTCGTGTTCTACTCTTATTGCTTATGCTTAGAGGCTTAGAGCCTTGGCATTACGCAGTTACTTAGTTGGTTAAGATGCTAGTGGTTTTGATAAGACGAACGTAATGCCATGATGACCAATGGGTGTAATTGCATAGTTCATTGCTTTGATGCACTGTGAAATTCTTAATCGATTGATAACGCGTGTCAATCAGTTTCTGGTGGTGAAAAAGAGTAGTGGGATGCGGGCATGTAAGATATGCTGAGTGTAAGTAGAAGATTCAGTTCATGAGAATAAAGCTACTTGCAAAGTTGCAATTAAACTAACGTAGTGAAAGTTATTGTCCTTGTCTATGCCAAAGGAGACCGAGAACAATTTAGATTATTGAGTATTAAATTTCCAATTAGTTGGACCTTAGATTTTACTGAAATATACTTATGAGCAAATGGTTTATCTGACCTGTAGATTATCGATGGAAAGGATCTCCTGAATGAGAGAACGAATACAGAGCTTCGATATCTCAAAAAGGCATGTGTTACCATGATCTTCTTGTTTTTACTCCCCCTCCACTTTCTAACTTCATTTGTATTGCAATATATGATCACTTAAGGGCTGTCAATTTTCTTGTGAATTATGTGAATATAGTATTATTAATGTAATATAGCAAAATATTTCCTTATTTTCAGAATTTTAGTTCTCTTTTGTCTTTTTGTTTGCATATTTGAGTCTATATTTGTATTTCTCACAGAAACCGGACTCTTGGAGGCTTGCATGTCAAACTATTGTAGGAAATAAAGAGAACTCTGGAAAGGTAATGCTGTGGCATCTTACTCCAAGTTAATTTCTCTCTTATCGTGCACTCCTTTTGTTTGAAATTTGTTGCGTGGAAAGAGATACGGAACTTACTTAGTAATAAGAATTATAAGGTGTGAATCGAGCTGGAGTAAACTTCAGTACATATCAATACATCGTCAAGAAACTGCATCTTGTTGATATTGTCAACTCAAGAATATTGTTGAAACTACTTTTATGAATTTTTCATTGTTTCGGCAGAAACTGAGCTACCTATTTGCTTGTTGCAGGTGGTTGTCCAAAGGCTGCCCCAACAGAAATGATCAAAAATATTCTGGATCCAAGCTTCTATGCTGCTTTTATCTTCATTGGAACATGGTAGATTGTCTGGAACATTTCAGGTTTGCATAGGGAACTATATTAGTTTAGTGTTGATTGTTTTCATTGGGGATATATGGTACTATAGTCACCATTGTATGGTGTATACACTAGTTCATGATTCTTATTTTACAATTTGATCTTCTATGGCATTCAAATTTATATAAAACGAACACGATTTGACGGAACTTATCTCTTATCTTATTCATTCATTTACTGATAGGGTGCTAGATTGAGATTTATGACTATCGAGGCTTAAAACCTTGTTAGTTTACCAACCAAAGAAAACCTAGTTAGAATGCATAGATCTTTTGTGACATTCGTTTCTTGAGTCTAAATAAATTAGGGCAGCAAACGTAATTGTAAGGAAATGATATGCTACATATCATATATGAGCACCGTATAAGGTATGTAGCCTATCATTTTCCCATAAATGCATATAGAGAATTTTGTCTCTAAAGTTTGCAAATTGGAATGGACTTGGTTAAGGAGTATATTGATTTGATGCATAACTACTTTCTTGGTCAAGATTGCTTATTTCGAAAGCCAAAAGCATACCATTCTAGACAAAAAAGAATAATAAATTTGATAATGGTCTTTATGCAATTATGATCGAAAATAAATAATTTTGCTTTAGCTGGCAGCCGTGGACTAAGAAAGGGAGAACACATGGGGCATTATAAACTTCCTAAGTCAAGCTCGTACTATTAAATATATACACAATATATTTTGAGCTATATACAATCTAATATCAATAAAAATACTCCTAGTCGGAATTAAAAGGTAAACAAAACATGTGGGCATTCCCTCGACAGTTTCAACGCGTAATTGCATATTTTTAACCAAAAATGAACTTGAGGACATTTATAAAATAAAATAAAATAAAATAAAATAAAATAAAATGGAAGAAAAGAAAAAGGAGATGAGATGATAGAGCAGTGGAGATAATTTCAAACATTTCTCTATATATTTTCATACAAACAGACACAAATGGCAGAGTAAGATTGTAGATTATGAAAGCTACTTTCAAAGATACAATGCCAACAATATCCAGTCTAAACCAAGAAGAAGAAGCAGAAGAGCTGACAAAAGATGTTACTTTACACTATCCACTGGAGATCACTGCCCATGCCATCTCTAAAAGCAGAAAGAAGAGATTTTGTAACACCACGATGATGCCATCTCGATCACCCAGCCCCCGCAGCCACAAGAACGACAGACTTTGCAACAGGCACCTGAGATGGAGCTGAAGAATATATTACCAGGATGTAGAGCTGGTTGGTTCAATGAGTTACCAGAACGGCAGTGTTCCTGGCCATCATCGGCTGGAGACTGGCCGTGCTCTCCAGGTGCTCCCAGACCTGCTTCCGTTTCTCGGCCAAGGAGCTCACTCTCTCTTGCTGCTCTTGGTTATTGGAGATGCAAGCTGATACTAGGGCGTTGTCCATTTCTGTCAGCATCTTTCTTGAGTTCATGGTTAGGTTTAGTACCGCCTGGTTCCAGTGGTTTTGAGCATTGGCTTCCAGAGCTGGGAATACTATCGGTAGTATAACTTGCCGATTGTGAGCAACCAGGCTAAGGATCTGGTCATTGTTCCAGAGGTAGAGAGTCCTTTCGGCTACCTGCAGCGTAAAGGAGAGAGTAAAAGTTGAGTCATTTCATTGGTATAAAAGTTAACACAAATTTTCAGAGTAGAAGTTTTCTGGCTAGACCAATCTGACAGGTCCTAATACATCTCAAGCAAAGGTTTAGCCAGAAAACTTAAAGTGGTGCGAAAGCTACCATCTTTAAGTTTCCTTATACGATCATATTTGTAGAGAATGATTTTGTTAGGAAATTGGGTCGAAACAAACTAATGTCCAGAGAGTAGACAAAGTGATAGAATTCTTTCAAATCTGTTTATGATATGATGGAGAAAATTAAGGTTTTGAAATCAGGTAACACTAATCAAGAGTAGAACTCAAGCATCATGAATCCGATAATGCTTAATATCATACAGGATAAGAAATAGTGAAATTAAATGCCTCTTCGTTGCCCATCGTAATCTTTCACTTCATCATAATTCATAAATATGGATACTTATGGCACGCCTCAAAACTACAGATCATAATTAATATTCACACAAATATCGCATGTGCCATCATAGTGAGTAAATGAAGCTAACAGATTCATAAGATCAAGAATGGAAGGATATACCTGAAAGTGGTAGCTATTTATGCAGTGCTTGATGCGACAAAACAACGGAACCATCACTTTTTGGAACTCACTCATGCTGATTACTTCAAGAATCTCCTCCACCTCGCCTAGAAACATAACCTCCTTCTGGCTATTTGTAATAGGCCAATACTTGAGCAGCCCCTGAATCAAGTGGCTAGCCAGCTTCGGCTCTTTCTCAACATACTGATTTACACAATACGAGAGCTGCTGAAAGTAAACCCCTAGTGACTTCGGCTTATGCAGGGGAATCAATGCCCTCCAGAAGAATACCTTATGTTCTTCCTTTAAAGGAAGAGCAAATCCCGTGATTACACTCCCGAAAATCTCCAATAGTTCTGCAATACCATTATGCTTCTCCACCTCAAACACGAATCTATAGAACACATTGCTTATGCACTTTCGAATAAAAGGCCTATGAATCATAAACTTCCCGTAGATTCTGTGCAGAATCGCCTTCAAACAATCCCTCTCCCGCGGATCCTCAGACTCCAACAAATCAATGATCCTAGATATGAAATCATTGTTCACATACTTCTTAGCCGCTTTGGCTTCCAAAGAAGACGAGGTCAGAAACTTGAGCAAGAACTCATATACCAGCTGCAAGTGTGACCACGCAGGATCAAACGTGGGCTCATCGTCGTTTTCATTTTCACCGGAGCTTGTGCATCTCGACCGACATTTGGGTGGGAAAACACGAAACAAATTAATGGAACACATCTTGCAAGAAGCTAAGATGGAGGGCTCTGAGAATTTCGGGGGGTTTTCGGATACAAAATCGACTAGTTCGAGCAATGTAGCTCGTTTAAGCTCCTTCTCTTGAACATTTTTAGCCGGATCAGTGAAATCAAACACAACACAGCAAAGACTCAACTTACTAATGAACAGATTCATCTTCTCTGAGTTTGAAACATCTTTAAACGCAAGCAATGGCTCGATACCCGAAATCACGCTGGCTGGGAACACCGCAGCCGAAGCCCGTTTCGTAGCAGAGCTGCCAGTGCAGGCCCGGCCCGAACCCGCATCCAAATTAGGGTTTCTGGCCGAATCTAGAGCCGATTTCTGGGATTTCCGCGGGAGCTTATTCAGAAATTGCTTCCACATTCTGGCTTTCCGAATTTCTCCACCCTCCCCCCTTTTTTTCCTTCTCAGGTGATCAAATCAAGCAAATTACACGAAGAAGATAAAAAAAGTGAAGTGAATTTCAAATATTTTCAACTTTTCAAAGATAGATAAAAATGAGGATCTGATACAGAATGCCATACGAATTATCACAAACTGTGCTGAGGCGAGATCTCCAAACAAAAAATTAGGCCTAAAAGGCGCAGCTTGAAGATCTCAGAAGTCATAAATTTCAAATCACAGCATGAAATTCAAACTAGATAGGTGCCAAAAACTGAGTTTCCAGCAATAATGCGAAGGCGTTTGTGAGTGAAGGTGGATTCACAGCATTATGCATAAATAAAAGAGAAAAACACCTAGGTTCTTCAATTAGGGATGGGGAAATGAGCGCGCATACACACACATGCAAGTTACAGTGAAAAGTTAGGGATCTTCAGGCTTCAGATGCGGAAACGATTAACAGCCATGTGTGTATGTGTAGTTGTAGAGAGAGAGAAGTGGTGCGTGCGTGCGTGTAGGTGAGGGTGTGTCAGGCTTAATTATGATAATTTGCCATTGATGGGCAGAGATTGGGGAAGAAAATGGAGAAGAGGATGAATTATGAATTCAATTATTTCAACTGAGCTTGTTTTGTTTGTTTGCTTATTCTTGTATGCAAAAGCAGCAACATCGAAATGAGAACATCAATTGCTGTTTTTGTTTTTCACTGTGTACGAATCATCACCACGGCCGAAGTAGTCAAAAGTTACTCCTTTCGGTGTTGAGATGAAATTAGGGAGTAGATTTAATTTCGAATTAGAAGGTGATTTGTTTTGTGTAGACAAACAATTCAATAAGTTATATGGTGTTTAAGAGCATCCGCAACACTGGTGGGGAAGAAGGCCGCCATCCATGCCAGCGGCGAGAACGAGGCTCGCCGCCGCGGGCACGGCGCTGCTTGATGCATCGAGCAGCGCCGTGCCAGCTAGCAGTCGACGTGGCGGCACACGACTGCTATCTGTTTCAGCGGTCGCCGACTATCATCCCGTAACTTTATGGACTCTTTGTAGCGGTCGCCACACCCTTCCTAGCGGTCGTTGGGCGTGTCTTCATTCCATGCACAATTTTCCCGGAGCGGACCGCTGCTGGCTTGGAGGTCGCTGGGCGCCGGCGGGCGCAAGTGGTGTTGCAGCGGCCGCTGGACGCACCCAGAATCTCCAGATTTCCAACTGCGCGTTTTGACTCTTTTTTTAGGCACAAATATGCACATTTCTCACAAAACATGTCAAAATGCCAAAATAGATAAAATATACAAATAATGGACATGTAATGCAGCTTTGACATTCAAAATGAAGCAAATAATGGCCTTAAAACCTTGCAAAATCCGAGCGTATCAACTCCCCCAAACTTACATTTTTTGTTTGTCCTCGAACAAAACATAAAAGACACAAGAATAGACGCAGAGAATGCACAAGGACTAGACGTCATAATTGCCTCAAAGTATGAAAAATATAGATCAAGTATGTATTAACGCAATCAAATCAAGCAAGGCTTATTAGTGCACTTTCATTACTAACTCGTGGAACACCTTGAATTCATGCACTCACATGTGGTAAACTTCCAAAGATGGAAAACGATTTATCTCTCACTCTCAAAGTGTATAAGGATAATGTGTATAAGCACTCAAATCATGCTTCATGCAAAGTTTACCATAGGCTTGCTCAAAGTCTAATCCCTCATCTACTAGATGTGATTAAGCATCAAAAGTCCGAAAGGTCTTTATTTTTTGTTGTAATGTAGGCTCTTTGGTAGGTGAGGAATATTTGGCTAAAAAATGACTCAAACATAAAAATATTCCAAGTAGAGTTAAAATGACTCCACTTTTCTAATAACCCAAGACATGTTAACACTTATTTTTCTCCTTCTACTCACTTTCCAATCATTTGATTTTTCTTTTCTTTTCACAACCTTTCTCTCTCTCTCTCTTTTTCTTTTTCTTTTCTTTCTTTTTCATAAGCAGCCTGTCTAGATCAAACACAAATTTTGATTTTTTTTTAATTTCTCAACTTGCACTTTTCTACATTTAAGCACACTACTTTTTATAACTTTCTTATCTCTCCAATTCCTTTACAAAAGATAATAAAAACTAAACTAACCCAAGAAATTATCCCCATTTATTTGGCTTCCAAAAAATAGGCTAAAAGGTTCAAAAGTTGGCTCCAAAGGGAAAATTTTTGAGAGGGTCGAAAAATTGGGAATAAAAGTAGCTAAGAAAATATGGTCTAACATCCTCCTTCATCAACTTAAACACTATGTAAACTTAGGCAGACTAGGAGCAAGTTTTAGAAACATATACATGAATGTAGATAAATCACACAATAAAGAAATTAGGCTCAAATCTCACAAGGTATAAACATGATTAAAGACGAACAAACAATTCACTAATTATGCACCTTTTCACCAAACCATCATATCAAAACGTCAAGCCATACTTAATCAAAGATGAAAAGAAGTTCATATCATAGGAAACTTGGTCTAATGTGTCCCTAAGCATGCGTGTTTCTAAGTTCTTCATGTTAAGTTCATGACATGGATTCATCTTCGGGATTTTAAAAATAAAAACTAAACTAAAACCCTAAAAATAAAAACCTAAACTCACGGTCCACCACTTCATCCCCCCAAACTTATTTACAACAGTGTAAAATAATGATACAAGTGCTCATTTAAAGTCACGAGCTTGACTTCTTCATTCTTGAGGAGGAGGAAGGAAACGAGTGTTGAGGTCGTCGAATGCACCAATAAGATAAGCGATGTCGCCACTCATGGTTTGGCGCTCCTCTCGAGCCTCGTCGGCCATCCTTTGGAGCTCGGCGATTTGTTGATGTTGATGAACATCTTCTAGCCGTTGATGCTCCCGAAAGTTTTGCTCCGCCGTCCGCCACTCGCCTTGTGCCGCCATCCTTGGCGGTTGTAGGCATTCTCTTGTTGTTGCTCCGCCCATCTATTGTCCCAAGTATTGGACATATTTTGCATGTAGGAGAACATATCTCTTAATTGGGCGGAGGTGTTGGCTTGAAACTCCTCATTGGCGTTAGGCCTTCCATGGCGGTGGTTGGCCCTAGCACGGCGGCGGTGTGCTTCCACTTCCTCTTCCTCCTCCTCCTCTTCTTCTTCTTCTTCTTCTTCTTCTTCTTCTTCTTCTTCTTCTTGTGGAGGTGGCGTCCCACTCCCTTGATTTTATGAATGCTCCACATCCTTATGATAATTCTCGATGGCATCGAAGGCGGAGTCATCTTCGGGATCAAAGACGGGGATGCGGGAAGGAATGTTCCTCCTCCTAAACTCCCCATTAACGGGGTTGGCCTCGATGGATCTCCGGTGGGCGGGAGTGTTGAGCTTCCAATTGGATTGGTTCTCCCACTTCTCGATCTTGGTCAAATGGGGAATGGGAACGGGAAAGTGATCCCGATCCAATTGCAAAAAGAATCCTTGACCGCTAGAATCGGTCTTCAAAAGCCCCATCGAGAAGAGCACCTTGTAAGTGATGAATCTCTCCCCCATACCCTCGGCGAACCCCGCGGTCGAGATGCCAAAATGTTCAGCAAGCGCCATGATCAATCCCCCGCAACAAATAACTCCCACGTCCTTCTTGGAAATCCGGTCAACGTAGAGAGTGAAGAAGATTCCAAAGTTGAACCCCCTATTGGTGAGAAGACACCACATGACATTGAGCTCGGTTTGGGACACATTCCCACCATCAATCCTTGCAAACATAAGTTGGGTCATGGCCCGGTGGAGTTACCTCAAAACGGTGTTGCGGGTGGATGAGGACTTGGCGTAGCCCGGCTCATGATCTTCCCTCTCCGTAGTCATCGCACCTCAAACATCGAAGTAATCATAATCAATCTCTTTATCGGGGTTGTGATCGAAGCAATGGAACACCACACAAAGCTCCTACATGGTTAGTGAATGGTTGCGGTGGCGGTTGCGGTTGCCTAGGCGGAAGTCAATGCTCTCGGGGGTGCGGGTACATCGATTCTTGTGCACCTTGAGTGTGCTTAGGAACTCTAGAGTGAGTCTCCTATATGATGGCCACTGATGCACTTTTTATTAGCACTATAAATACTTGCAAGTATACAGAGTAGGAATAGTATAGTAAAGGTCAGTACCGGATATCGATCACGGGGAAAACAATCACAGACTGGCTACCCTATACTAAAACTCAATTGCTATTTGGAAAACCGAAAGATTTTTTGAATTTTTGAAAACAAAGAACAATTGAAAACAAATAAACAACTAATTGCAAATAAATCTCGAAGATAAAAGTATCGAGATAAGGGAATTCCAGGGATGTGCGTTCACAGTTATGGTTATACAAATTCCAACTACAATACCCTAGCACAGTTCTTACTTTGATAGAACGAGTCACCTAGTCTATGTTCATGCGATGCAAACGTTGGTTACAAACATTAGGGTTGTCAATCCTAAATACGTAACTCCTAAAAGCTCCTAAGACCCTTGAAAAGTCCTCACTCTCAATTAACAGTGCCGTTTTAAATGAAGCTAATTGTAGTGTCTATTAAGTGGATCTAACTCGCCAACCTTCTCTCTTGATTATATAGCAAGTTATATTAATTCATCACAGAATGTGTCACTCAAACGTGAAGCATTATCCAACAAATTAAGGAAGAAACAAAGTAAGAACAAAACGGATATTAAATAGAAAAAGAATTGTATAACCAAAGTCGTTACTAACACATCCCTAAAATCCTATGAATTTAGTTACACATGATAGAATAATCTAAAGACATATATTGAAGAGAAAATAATTGGAACATAAAACTAAAGCAAATAAAACCCAAAGGTTGAATCCTTGTAGCTTTGATGTTCTTGAATCATTCTTCAACTCCTTGCAAAATGAAGCACTCTAACTTTTAATCTCTGGATATTTTGCAAAAAGAGGATTATTTTGATGAAGCTTGAGGGGCTATATATAGGGAGAAATTCGAGCTCCTCAAAATAAGGAAAAGTGTTGCAAAATATGGTAAATCTTGGAGAGAAAATTAGGGCAAATCTGCTCTCCGCTATTTTGTGGCGGACCGCTGCACCCTGGCCAGCGGTCGCTACGCCTTGTCCAGCGGTCGCTGGGCGTGTCTTCATTCCATGCATAAATTTCCCGAAATGGACCGCTACAGATATGGCGGCCGCTGAGCGCCGGCGGTCGCCGACAGTGTTGTAGCGGTCACAAATTAATAACCATATGATAATTAGTCATAGTCAATATCTTCCAACTAAAATAATCTTACAAATAAATCCTAAATTATATCTTGATATTGTTTTATCTTAGAAACCGAACACTGCTTAAATAAACTACTAATATCGTACCTCTCATTAGCATCATTATACTGAATACACTAATACCTCTCATAATCTTGAGACTTGAGCGCTAAGCCGCTAATCAATGGAACAACTACCTTGAAAATTGATAGGTGTCATGACTTCGCAGACGAAATTACTTTAGGGTCCTTTTATCATTCAGCTTTATCTTGGAAGCTTTTTTTTTCCTTCAAATTATGGCTTTATGAGAGGTGCATAAGCCTGATGTCACTGGCGAATCTACATGAAAACAATCAACATGGGAACAAAGGGTGCAGCTGTACCCCAAATATTTGAATTAATACTGTATAGGATTCCATTATATGCAATTGTAGTTGATGGCCTAGCGGTAGAATGCTCTGGGTTTCTCCGGCCAAGCCTAAGTTCGAGTCTCCTCAACCCCGTTTCATTATTTTCTCTGCTCTTTGATTTATCCGTTTTCTTTACCTTTTATTATTCCTAATGCATTATAATATTTAATGCCTTTATTTTCTTATATAACATTTTTTAATTTTATATAATATATTTAATTCCCTTATCTTTTCACTATTTTCAAGCTTAATTCCTTTTAAATTTCTGTATTTTAAACTTTTTTTTGTATTTATTTTCTTTTTTAATATATTTAGATTACTTTAATCATTTTCAAATATTTTGTAAAGTATTTTAATCGTCCTGTAATACATAATATTTTTATCTTTTCTATTTCTAATGCATATCTTTTTAATTTTTTTTAAAATTATTGAAATTCTTTTTAAATAAGCCAAAAGATGTTTTATCATTAAAAATAAAATTTTAAATAAATTATCCATGATATATAAATATAAGAATTTTCATTTTTGACAATGGAAGTCTAGATAATGAAGCTTTTTTAAAAAAAAACAATGAAATGTTAAAGAGAAGATAATTAACCGATTCTGAAACTCGAAGATATATAATTATTTATCGTACCCTCAAACAAAAAATCCTAGATCCGCCGCTGTCTGATGTGTCTTTCACTTTAAAGAAACGCATAAGCCTTGTGTTTCTTTCACTTTAATGAAATACGTGAATCTCACGCGTCTTTGATCTGATGTATCTAGACTCTCGATCGGTTCAAATAAAAGACACATGAGACTCATGCGTCTCTTACAAAGTTTAATTTAAAAAAGAGCTTCTCAGTCTGGGAAGCTTTATCGTATATTTGGCCATGAGTAGAAATTCGTCCGGCTTCCCATGCCCCATAGTCCTGGATTTGTGATTGAGTTCATGTTACATAGAATGTTTATTTTGCAGGATTAGGTAGATTGATTCATTATATTTAATTTTTATTTTTAGATAATTATAACGATTCTTCATTTAGTCAATAAACATAATGACTCAAAATTTGATCTATTAACTTAAAGGAGATTTATTCAATTTAACTATTACTATTTATTTTTTTAACAAAGTAGAGATATTTTAAGATATAATGGTATTAAATTTATTGCTTATCTATATGTGAGTGTTTTTATCCCATGAAGTACATAGGACATTCCCAACTCATGCATCCTACCTATAATTTTCCGCCACATCATAATTCCCGACCACAGTATGACGCCTCCCTCCACATCCCCACGCCACTCACATATCTAATTTACACTATTCATTCCAAATACATATATAATAATACTAATATTTATTGCTAAAATTAATAAATTTATATGTTAAATAATGAATCAGTTTTATTTTCAATAACTATCTCATTAAATAAATAAATAAAAATTTCCATTAATTGTTAATAAATTCTAATAATGATTATCTTGTTAATTATTTTTGGAAATAAAGAAATTCAAATATTCCACCAATTTTATAATAAAATGTGAGTAATATTAGTCAGTGGAATGTGAGGTCCACTACAAAAAGTAGTATTCTCTTCATCCCACCTCAAGTGAGACACTTCTTTGGATATGCGGTTTTAGGAAATGTTGTATAATGGTTAAATAAAAAAGAAAATAAAGTATGTGATAGAAAAAAGTATGTAAGAGAAAAAAGTAAGATTGATAAAAAAAAGTGTTGATTTTTGCCTAAAAAAGAAATGCATCACTTTAGTTGGGATGACAAAAAAAATACGAATCACTTGAGGTACGATGAAGAAAGTAAAAAGTAAAGATGTCAATTAAGTGTGAATGAACGAAAAATAAAAGTTATGCTAATTAATCCTAGACGGAGGAAGTACTTTGAAAAAACAATCTTCAAACTATAATTAAATCCTTAATAAGTATATATGAATATGTATTTAATCATTATGTATTGAAACTAGTAGTTATAGAGTACTACTGGCATTTCATAATTGAATAAGTATATATGAAAGTAAATAATTCAAGTCAATGCCGCTTCACCTATTCTAGAAAACGACCGTCTTAGCGAAGTATTAATAAATTTGAAGCACACGAACATGTAGCTGGTTTGCCCGAGAGGTTAAGGGGAGGACTTAAGATCTTCTGCACACAAATGCGCATAGCCAGCATCAATTATTTAGGACATTTAGAGCATTCACATTCGTACTCTTGCCAACGAGTATGGATGTGGGCCCGCCCCAATGTTCTTCGGAGACCCCGTATCATCGCCACATGCGATCGAAGTTGCTCGGGGGTCATATTTGACCTATCGGCCAAATTGATTTGGGCCAAAATCCGCCACAACGATTTGGTGGGAGGTTGAGGTGGCACATAGGGAGCGGGAGCGGGTTCGGGAGCGAGGGCGGATGGAGTCGCGGCGCGACGGCGGTTGGCCGCCGCCTTCTTCCTTCCTTGCGGCCGGCGTTGGGAACCGCTCGGGCCGGCGTCGGGGCTACCCAAGTTAGCTCCGGCAAGTTGGCTAGCCACATCTTCGGAGCCGGCGTCGGATAATGATACTGACCTCGACCGTTTGGAGGAGGAGCTAGAGGAGGATGATACGCCTCCCCTATACTTCGGATGCGACTGCGTCTCCTGCCAAATGTTGAGGTACTTGAACGGCTTATAGTTGATGGATTGGTAGGTCGCCAACGCGGCACTGATGATGTCGACCTCGCTCCGGCCGCTCCCCGCCGACCGCTTTTCCTGGAGGTAATACCCCTGGAACTTTTGGATTTCTTCGTTGGCTTTGTATATGGCGTTGCGCACCATACTCTCGTTGCGCTCGATTGTTCCAGCCGGCCAGTTTTGATTGTGCCGGCGACAGATGCGCCACCAATAATGGTCACCGGATTGGTTCGTGCCAACCTCTGGATTTTCGGAGATTGACAAGAACGCTTTGAACAATTGCTCCATCTCCCCCGAAGTGTACGGGGTGCGAACACCGCGAGTAGGAAGAGGAGAAGTTTGAGAGGGGCCGCTCCCTCCCTCTCTAGGTACGGATGGCTCTGGTGTCCACCCCGTGTCCACCCGTATTGCCCTTCGGGGGCATCTTGGTCGTCCATCGGGTAAGGCTGGTAGCCACTCGGAACTTGCGAACCTTGGGTTTGAGGAGAGGCCGAATATTCCGTTTCCGGACTAGGAAACGGTTGTGAACCGAACCAATCAGGGTTCCAACCGTGGGAGCCGGATGGGTGATCGCCGGAGCCGGACATTGTGTTGTTGTAAGAGTGAAAGAAAGATTGAGAATTGAGAATGGAAATGAGAAAATGTAGATGAGAATTGTGTAGTTTGGTGTGAATTTTTTGGTGTGGAAGTGGGGGTATTTATAGATGAAAATGTGTATTTTTGAGGAAAAAAATTGAAAAAAAAATTAAAAATGGGTAGAAAACGGATATAATTTTTTGGGAAGTGGAAAAATATTTTTTTTTATTTTTAATCAGATTTTTTAATTAAAAATCTGATTTTTTTTTAAAAAAATTTTAATTGCCAACGGCTATGCCTTTGGCCAATAGGAAGCTGCCACGTACGCTGCTCGCTGGCACGGACGTGCTCGATGCAGCGGCAAGAGCGCAGCGGCAGACAGCGGTGCCACCCGCTAGCACGAACGGACGGACGAGCGTGTGCTCACCGTTGTCGATGCTCTTATGTTTTTAGTAAAAGTTGTTCAAGACGGTTGTGGGCTGGGCTGTGTTACTAGATCAAAAAAATGACGAATACTAAAACCCCACTAACTTCCTTTTTAATTCCTCGGCTATCGATGTGATCAAATAAAATAGTAGTTATTTTCCTCATAGGTTTTATACAACCTTTTTAGCGATTTTGAAACTCATTGTAGTATAAAGTTTGCTCTTGTAGGCCATGATCGAGGCAAAATGGACAAATGATGAAGTTTGGAACCTCAAAAAACTGTGCACATGTCCTTAACCAAATTTCACCCAAAAACAAGTTACACGGACCACACACATGCCGCGTAGAATGACACTATCAATCCAGAAAAAATCACATGGACCGCGAGTGAACCATGCGGCTCAGATGAAAAGACACAGCCCGTGTGGAAGCCAATATGCTATCTAGAACATATCACACGGACCGTGTGAATTGTCAACGGAACTTCTTTGTACTTTCATGTTCAGACTGTACAAATTGAATTAACAAGAGAAGCTTCATTTGAACAAGAGAAAGTTCTTTGAGAGGAAATACAGAAAAAGAACGAACATGAATTACAAATTGAGTTAATACTCATGAAAACAAAACCAAAATACAGAAAATAAACCAATATGTAAGGTCTACCTGCTGTGATAGTAGACAAAGAATGAACAGTTCCTACTTCTCGTCACTCAACGCGTCAATAACCGAAGCCCCGCTGACAAATCCTCCAAGGTGATGGTAAGCAAAGACTCTGTGTCTACACATTCAAAATCAATCCTCAAATCCAGATTCTCTCTAGCATTTACCAGCATTGGACCTACTAGACCTCCATTCATCTCTCTACGCTGTTTTTCACTCGTTTCCAGTTCGATCATCGCTTGGATGGCATCTACGCTACACGAAGGATGTAACTTAAATCCATACAAAAGACTACTGTCACCCTGATTGCACATTTTAAGATGAAGGATCCTGGCCAAATCTTCACTATTGAAGTCATCAAAGTGGAAAAATTTTGTCACCCTTCTGCAGAAGCCCTCATTTGAAGCTATTACACGCTTCATGGGTTCGCTATACCCAGCAAATATGACAACCACTTTTCCAGCGTCATGACAGACATGATCTCCTCCAATGCTTCTAATCCGTAATCTTTGTCGTCAGACTTTTGCATTGGTATCAGGCGATATGCTTCATCTACAAAGAGAATACCACCCTCGGCTTCTTGAATCTGTAAAAGTGGCACCTAGTTAGAATTCTTAAGAAGTGAAGAATGGTTACTTGTTTTTTATGAAAAAGTACAAAATTTGTAGAAGGCTTTACCTTTCTTCTTGTCTTTGGCCCTGTATGCCCAACAAATTCTCCAACCAAATCTGTTCTTTGCACTTCTGTTACTTTATTTGTTGGAAGTATTCCCACCATGTGCAGTAGTTTCCCTAAAACTCGGGCTACCATAGTTTTACCTGTAAGAGAATATCAATAAGATCAATTGGCATACCAAACAAATATAGTAAAAAAAAGTAAGGAGTAATTCCAGAGAGCAGTTCACTACCTGTTCCAGGATTTCCAAGAAAGGCCATATGAGGCAGTCTTCTGGCTCCAATTTTGAGTCCAAGGGATCTTCGCCTCTCATCTAAAAGCATCCCCTTTGCCCATTTCCGTAGTTGTAGCTTCAGCGCATCTAGGCCCACTATATTTGATAATTCAATTTCAAGTGCATCCATCTTGGCTTTGGTCTTGCTGCATGCTTCAATGGCTCTTCGTTTTCTCTGTTCTTCAAGATGTCGTACGAGGAGATCCCGCAATTTATCATTACCTGGTCCGTGTGACAGATGATTCAAAGGAGTCATTCCCTCCTGCACTTGAGGGTATTTTGAGTAAGCATCAACCAAGAGGATACAATCAAGAATGGAATAAATTCAAAAGAGTCCATAAGAATAAACTTATCAAACAGATCATACATTATCTTCAGCACTGCAATTGGCTTTATACTCTAGCAATGTATTAACAGTTGAGCAATCTTCGGCTCGAAGCGAGTGCCAGACAGCTAGATGTAAAGGAGTCATTCCGTTCTGCCAGATAAATTGGACCAGATGAGGTGAGAAGACATTAAAAACCTGAGACAAAATAAGCGTTGCAAAAGACAACTTAAGAAGCCATAACTCACATTTGCCTTTGCCTCAAAAGCAGCACCACGAGCAAGGAGCAACCTTGCGGCCTCATCACACCCATTCTTTGCTGCCATATGCAATGGAGTTTCTCCATACTTTCCGATTAATAAGACGAAGATGCATAAGCAAGTCAATAAAAATGTTTTGTTTCTTGAAGAAAATACAAAAGCAATGCTAATTAAAATACTTGTAATGTACCATATTCATGGCTTCCATTTCCACTTTCTCAGGTCCTCGCCAATCAAGAAGAAGTTTTACAATCTCAATATTGTTGTAACCAGCAGAAACATGAAGGGGTGTCTGTGCCATCTATATGCCATAAATTAAAAGACTTGAGCTAACAATAAATTTACACTTTAGCTAATAAGCAAAATACTTTCTGGCATGATTCTTTCAAGAGATGGAAATGAATACAAATGTGGAAGGAAAGAAAGAGATATGTGGATCATACGACGGGGTTTCGATCATTGAGAAGAGAAGGGTTGTTGTGAAGCAACCTCTGGAATGCATTGATATCTCCAGACTGCGCAAAGCCGTGGATTGTGGCAGGCTTCAAAGATCTGGGCCGTTGGTCCTTCATTTTCTGAATCACTATGATTGATTTCAGTCAAAATATATACATATTGATTATAAATGAAGCACAAGTTCATATTATTCCTAGGCATAAACAGTGGAAATCCCCATTGCTTCAAGCCACACAAAACTCTGAAATTATGTACCCAAATAGCTACAACTGGAAAACACACAAGGCTGCTTAGTCTTCACCGATTGAATTCAGAAGCAACTGTCCAATTTTCCAGATTGATTTAAAAAGTAGTTGCCTTTTAAATGAAGCCTAAGAATATGATATTTAAAAGATATTTCTACTAAGTTTAAAGGCATTTCAGCCAATATAATTGCATAAACCGAGCTAGAGCAACACGGAAAATGAAATGTAATGGGGCGAAATAATCGATTGAATGAAGAAGATTCGACAATTCAGAGAATAAATTTAGCAAAAGCTTCAATTCAAATGTGAGAAACAAGAACTGGAGAAACCCTCGATCCAATCCTCAGCCTTGATGATCCCTATACTCTGGCGACGACGGGGCACACAACAATTATCTGCTGTCCCGTCGCCTGGGAGATGGATCTGGTATTCTCTCTGAGCTTCAGTGGCAGAAAGAGACACAAAAATTGGGCTATATATATACTCCAACTTTTCTATATTTCTATTTTAATTTATTTATGATGCTACTATTTATTTCCACTTTATATTTTATATACTTGTCCTAAATTTTCACTTTCATTTTATCGATACTTTGAATTGTGGTCTCTTTTTGTTTTTATTTTACATAAAAGAAATTATCAAGTAAGTATTGAATACTTACTCGTAGAAAATAGAATCACTAAATCTAGGCTGAATTTTGCTGTCATCGTGAAAGTTAAATCGAATATATATAATGTTGAATGTGTTGTAATCAATGTCTATGCCTCTCTGTATTCCGATGTCAAGCTGGTTATGTTATTTTAGCGTGATTATTTATTTATTTTCAATAATTGCCCAATAATGATCGAGATAGGCTGGATAATTTGGAATGTTGTATTTATTGTCTTAACATATTCTCACTTTTTTTGCCGATAAATTTTAAAACGAAGTCATTTGGTTATTAAAATACACGTTAAAGCTAGTTAAGTAGTAGTTAACAGATCCTATTAAACGAAGTCATTAGGGAGTGTTTGGTTGGTCATTTAGAGTGTGTAACTGCGCCTTATCTTCAACTATCATATGTTTGGTTGGTCACTTTCCATTTCTACGAGGCCCTAGTATTTGGCCAAGGCCCGGCAAAAATAAGTCATTTTTTTAGATACTCAATCTCTCCAAATCGGTGATTTTGCATATTTGCACAGGTGAGTTAAGGAATTCATATGTAGGAAATTACCGAGATAACCCCAAATGTGCCTATTTTCATTTTTCAACCCAGATCTGTTCTATCTCTCTTCCTTCGCATCGGACTTTCCCACGATTCTGCAAGGAGAAAGGTCACTCAATCCGGCAAGGGCGGCCATATCCATCGGAAACTCTTTTCATTGACAGTTGCTTTCTGATTTTGGGTGTTGTATTATTTACTTATCGCTACCCTTGAAAGGTTGCAAATTTTATTTTCAATTATTCTGCAGAAACCTTGTTGTGTATGGAAGCAAAAATGAGAACTTATTTGACTGTTATACTTTATATGCGCTGCCATCTACTTCTGAAAATCTGAATTCTCAATTACATAGGAAAATAAAAGGTACTTGTGATGGGAGAAGAGTAAAATTTGGGAGCATGAGAATTAGTCTTCGAATTATATAGGTGTGTATTTATTTGTACACATTTTACAAAGATAGAATCCAACGAGAACTAATTTTACTTACAATTGGTGGGTCATATCGCCTTCATTGTCTAGAGAATTGGGAACAAGTGAAGACATCATCACTTTTGCAAGCATCAAACAAGAGATATAGTTTTTATAGCTTAAGAAAAAGTTTATCACTTCTTGCTCAACACAATTTCTTAAGAAATGCTAACATATGAACCAAACACACCCTGAGGACGTGTTCAGTTTTCAGGTTATAGTAAGAATTGAGCCCAATTCTAGGCATTTGTTGTTGTTCAGTGTATAAGAATTATTTCTTGCAAGCCCTAGAATGTTGAATTTTGCCTACAATTGTTGACTTTTGTCAAAAGGTTTCAATCCCACATCGGTGGGGAGATGAAACTTGGGGGGGTAAGTTGCCTACAAAAGGAACTCCCCCCTCATTTGTTATGTATCCAAAATTGTACTCTTCTCCATTTAAATATATAAGTGGGCTCTGCAGAGGGTGCTCGGAGACGTAGGCAATTTGGCCGAACTCCGTTATCAAAGTTCCGGGTGTGTTCTTTCTTTATTATCTATTTTGTTCCGCATTTATTTCTGGGTTTATTTTCTGTAGTAGTATTGTATTCAATATTATTTGCGGGTTTGGTAGTAGTGTTTTGTACGGTTCTTTTGGGTGTTTTTATATTGTGATAAATACACCGACTGATAAATTCTGTTAGGAATCTGGTATTTAAGAGGGACAGTGTCCTCGCCAGTCTTT
Organism: Salvia splendens; assembly: GCF_004379255.2. Lineage (NCBI taxonomy): Eukaryota > Viridiplantae > Streptophyta > Magnoliopsida > Lamiales > Lamiaceae > Salvia > Salvia splendens. The sequence continues at coordinate 15,343,555 of NC_056032.1, forward strand.
CCAAAGAATTTATTTGGAGAAGTAATTTTATCGAGTAGACCCCATTGGGTTAACTCTGAAATTACTGAATCGGTTCATTTCACTATTTGAGAGAAAATTACCCGGTTTTCTCAACAAGTGGTATCAGAGCCAAGGTTCGTCCTTGGTTCTATTTGTTTGTAATATTGAATACTTTATTTTGAGTCTGTAATGGCGGGTAATGATCAAGAAAACAAGGCTAGTTCTTCGTCATCGTGGTCGAGGTTTCCACTGTCAAATATGAAATTGACGGTGGAGATATTTGATGGTACTGGCCATTTTGGTATGTGGCAGGGGGAGGTTCTAGACTCTCTTTTCCAGCAGGGTCTTGACATTGCCATTGAAGAAAAGAAACCAGAAGATATAGATGATAAAGATTGGAGTACCATAAATCGGTTAGCTTATGGAACAATTCGGTCGTGTCTGTCCAGGGAGCAGAAGTATGCTGTCAAGAATGAGACTTCTGCATATAGATTGTGGAAGACACTGGAGGACAAATTTCTGAAGAAGAGTGGTCAGAATAAGCTCCTTATGAAGAAAAGGTTGTTCCGATTTGAATACCGATCAGGTACCACTATGAATGAACACATTACTTTGTTTAACCAATTAGTAGCAGACCTGCTAAATTTAGATGTGAAATTTGAGGATGAGGATCTGGCATTGATGTTGTTGTCGTCTCTACCTGATGAATTTGAACATCTGGAGACCACATTACTCCACGGTAAAGAGAATGTGTCTTTAGATACTGTATGTTCTGCTTTGTATAGTCATGAATTGCGAAAGACAGATAAAATGAAAGGCAAAGCAGTTACAGATAAAGCATTAGTGGCAAGAGGTCGTCAACAAGGCCGATCAAAGGAGAGAAGAGGAAGGTCCAAATCGAAAAGGCGAGTTGCCAAAGATGAGTGTGCTTTCTGTTATGAGAAAGGACATTGGAAGAAAGACTGCCCAAAGTTGAAGAAGAAAGAAAAGGCTTCGCAAGATGCAAATGTTGCTGAATGCAAAAATGATGCGGAGTCAGATTGTTCTTTGACGGTTTCACCTTCAACATCGCATCCAGACGAGTGGATATTGGATTCAGGTTGCACCTATCATATGTGTCCCATCAGGGAGTGGTTCTTTGATTTCGAAGAACTCAATGGCGGACTTGTTTACATGGGGAATGACAGTCCATGTAAGACAGCCGGGATAGGCTCAATCAAGCTACGGAATCAGGATGGATCCACCAGAATTTTGAAGGATGTGCGGTACGTGCCCCAGTTGAAGAAGAATCTCATCTCATTGGGGGCCTTAGAATCTAAAGGCCTAGTTGTGATGATGCGAGATGGAATTCTTAAAGCAACTTCAGGAGCATTGGTGATGTTGAAAGGCGTGAGAAAGAACAATTTGTATTACTACCAAGGTAGTACAGTTGTTGGGACAGTAGCAACTGCAACTTCGAGTAATAAGAAGGATGCAGAGGCGACGAAGCTTTGGCATTTGCGATTGGGACATGCTGGTGAGAGATCATTGCAAATTCTCGCTAAGCAAGGATTATTAAAAGGTACGAAGTCTTGCAAATTAGAGTTTTGCGAGCATTGTGTTCTGGGAAAACAGCGAAGAGTGAAATTTGGCACTGCAATCCATAATACAAAGGGAATTCTGGATTACGTGCACTCAGATGTGTGGGGACCTGCCAAGACTCCGTCACTTGGAGGTAGACACTATTTTGTCACTTTTGTTGATGATTTTTCCAGGAGAGTTTGGGTGTACACTATGAAGAGCAAAAATGAAGTCCTTGGGATTTTTCTGAAATGGAAAGCTCAAGTTGAAAATCAGATGGGGAGGAAGATCAAGGTTCTCCGATCAGACAACGGTGGAGAATACAAGAGTGATCCTTTCCAAGATGTATGCCAGGAGTGTGGCATAGTTCGGCACTTCACAGTGAGAAATACACCACAACAGAATGGAGTGTCAGAGCGTATGAATCGAACACTAGTGGAGAAAGTTCGTTGTATGCTGTCTAATGCTGGGCTAGACAGAAAATTTTGGGCTGAGGCCATCACATACGCTCAACACATTGTCAATCGTTTGCCATGTTCTGCCATTGATGGCAAGACTCCTTTAGAGGTATGGTCCGGTAAACCAGCAACTGATTATGATTCTTTGCGTATTTTTGGTTCTATTGCATATTATCATGTGACTGAATCAAAGTTGGATCCACGTGCAAAGAAGGCTTTGTTTATGGGTTTCAGTGCTGGTGTTAAAGGATATCGGTTATGGTGTTTGGAGTCTAAGAAGACGATTGTAAGTAGGGATGTTACCTTTGATGAATCTTCCATGTTGAATAAGGTAAATCCAAATAGTAGTGATACTTCGCAGCAGGTGGAGTATACACCTAAGCAGGTGGAGTTCGAAGAAGCAGTTGTGATCCCAACTACGAACACCACAAATGACTCTCCTATGGAAGAAGAAGAGTCAGATGATGAAGAGGTTCCACCCCAAGAACCTTCGCAGCAATCAAAGCCAATTGCAGTCAGGCGAACGAGGCGGGAAAATAAGAAACCTGCTCGATTTGCGGATATGGTAGCATATGCGTTTCCAGTTGTTGATGATGTTCCATGTATCTTTTCGAAAGCTATTGAAAGTTCAGAAAGCGATGGTTGGAAAGGTGCTTTGGAAGAAGAGATGCAATCTCTTCAGAAGAACAAGACATGGAAGCTGATGCCATTGCCGGAAGGCAGGAAGGCAATTGGATGTAAATGGGTTTTTGCAAAGAAAGAGGGATTTCCTGACAGAAATGATGTTCGCTACAAAGTAAGATTGGTAGCTAAAGGCTACGCCCAGAAGGAGGGAATTGATTACAATGAGGTATTTTCTCCTGTTGTTAAACATTCCTCCATTAGAATTTTGTTGGCTTTGGTAGCGCAGTTGAATTTGGAGCTAGCTCAACTTGATGTGAAGACCGCGTTTTTACACGGTGATCTTAAGGAGGAAATCTATATGACCCAACCGGAGGGATTCAAGGTTGCTGGTAAAGAAAATTGGGTTTGCAAGTTGAACAAATCGTTGTACGGATTGAAGCAGTCTTCAAGACAGTGGTACAAACGGTTTGACAAGTTTATGAAGGATCAGATGTACACAAGAAGCAAATACGACCACTGTGTGTATTTGCGCAGACTTCAAGATGGTTCCTACATCTACCTACTCTTATACGTTGATGATATGCTGATAGCATCAAAGAGCCAAGTTGAAATTGACAGATTGAAGGCTCAGTTGAGTAAAGAGTTCGAGATGAAGGATTTGGGGAAAACCAAGAAGATTCTCGGTATGGAGATTACAAGGGATAGAGAAGGAGGCAAGCTTTGGCTGACACAGAAGCAGTATTTGACCAAAGTACTACAGCGTTTTGGTATAAATGATGATTCCAAACCTGTAAGTACCCCACTTGCTCCTCATTCTAAACTTAGTGCTCAGTTATCTCCGAAAACGGAAGACGAGCGAGAATATATGGCGAAAGTTCCCTATGCTAATGCAGTTGGAAGCTTGATGTATGCAATGGTGTGTACAAGACCAGACATTTCACAGGCCGTTGGTACTGTGAGCAGATACATGCATGATCCAGGAAATGGTCATTGGCAAGCTGTGAAATGGATTCTGCGGTATATCACAGATACTGTAGATATTGGTTTGTTGTTTGAGCATGATAAATCACTTGGTCATTTTGCAGTTGGATATTGTGATTCCGACTATGCTGGTGATTTGGATAAGCGAAGATCTACTACTGGCTACTTGTTCACTTTAGCGAGTGCGCCAGTTAGTTGGAAGTCTACCTTGCAGTCAACGGTAGCTTTGTCTACTACAGAGGCAGAGTACATGGCCATTACTGAAGCTGTGAAGGAGGCGATTTGGCTTCATGGGTTGCTGAAAGAATTGGGTGTTGGTCAGAAACAACTTGAAGTATATTCTGACAGCCAGAGTGCTATTCATTTAGCAAAGAATCAGGTCTTTCATGCAAGGACGAAGCACATTGATGTTCGCTATCATTTTGTGCGGGAAATTCTCGAAGAAGAGGAAATTGTCATCCGAAAGGTTCCAACTTTGGAGAATCCTGCAGATATGTTGACCAAGGTGGTGACGAGAGCCAAGTTTGAACATTGTTTGGACTTGGTTAATATTCTGCGATTTGGAGTTGGCGCTTAACTGCGCCAATATGAAAGCACCGTGAGTCGTTTGTTTTGGTGGAGAAGATTTGTGTTCGGTGGGATTTGAAATTTTTGTCAAGGTGGAGATTTGTTGAATTTTGCCTACAATTGTTGACTTTTGTCAAAAGGTTTCAATCCCACATCGGTGGGGAGATGAAACTTGGGGGGGTAAGTTGCCTACAAAAGGAACTCCCCCCTCATTTGTTATGTATCCAAAATTGTACTCTTCTCCATTTAAATATATAAGTGGGCTCTGCAGAGGGTGCTCGGAGACGTAGGCAATTTGGCCGAACTCCGTTATCAAAGTTCCGGGTGTGTTCTTTCTTTATTATCTATTTTGTTCCGCATTTATTTCTGGGTTTATTTTCTGTAGTAGTATTGTATTCAATATTATTTGCGGGTTTGGTAGTAGTGTTTTGTACGGTTCTTTTGGGTGTTTTTATATTGTGATAAATACACCGACTGATAAATTCTGTTAGGAATCTGGTATTTAAGAGGGACAGTGTCCTCGCCAGTCTTTCCAAAGAATTTATTTGGAGAAGTAATTTTATCGAGTAGACCCCATTGGGTTAACTCTGAAATTACTGAATCGGTTCATTTCACTATTTGAGAGAAAATTACCCGGTTTTCTCAACATAGAAAACAGCAAGGCCCGCACTATTCATCAAGAAATTGGGCAAAATGAAATATCAGTGAATGTGAATTGGTGGTTTTTGTATCTGGGACATCCAGAAATGAAGCAAGATTACATTTTTACCCCAAACATTTTCATTTCCCCCAAATTGCGAGGTAACGATGAACCACTTCATCGCCATATCAATGATGCGGCGCGCGTTGTCGCCGGTGGTTTAAATAAAGACAAAGTTTAACAACAATGCAAAATACGAGTCTTACTTTTTTAATCAGAAAACTAAATTCCACGTGATGCTTGTTGTTTAGAGTCCCTGGCAAGTATTTGACCCGATATGACGCAATAAAAAATAAAATTGTTCGTTTGGAACTTCGAAATGCGCTAGTTGATCATTTGTGGGTACAATACACAAATTTCGAGTCTTAAATTTTTTTATATGCGAATTGTGATACTCCCTCCGTCCCCAAAGAATATGAACTTTGGGTTCGGCACGGGTTTTAATAAATAAGAGGAAAAGTAAGAGAGAGAGAGAGAAAGGATAGTGGAAATAATATTAGTGGAGAGTGGGGTACACATTATTATAATGATATAAGTGTTAATGGTAATGATATATGTTGTAAATAAAATGATGTGTAGGGGTAGTATGTTGTTTGAATTTTTCAAAATTAGAAAGTTCATACTCTTTAGGGACAGACGAAAAATGAAATAGTTCATACTCTTTGGGGACGAAGGGAGCACATTTTTTGTAATTGTGATATTTTTAAATGTGTTTCAATTTATGTTTTAATTTTATTATAGCATGTTTATTGTATTTTAATTTTCAAGTTAGTGTAATTTTTTAAATATAAAGTATTCTATTTATTACACAAATATATTAATTAGAAATTTTGATTTAATTATTAAATTTATATAGATTATTATTAGTGTTCGTGAGATTAACGTGCAATTCAAATAAGTATGTAGGTATGATTGAAAAGTTTAAAAAGTAGGTGAATATGAAAAAATATTTTTTTTGCATTTGAGTATACGTAAATAGTAGTTGAAGTGAATTTACCTTTCAATATGAGGAGTTTGAGATTGGTGTAAGGCCATCCACAATGGGGCACCCTAAGGCGCGCCCTATACACCGCCACGTCAGCATTTTATCCTCCTGCCAATCCACCTGCAGTGAGGCGCCCTAAAGAGCTCCCTAAGCATTTTACTATTGTTTTGTTATTTAATTTAAATATTTTCAAACATATAAATGCAAACTTATTAAAAAAACACAACGATTAACTAAAAGAATGGCAAAAAAATTCATTGATTAAAAAAAGTTTCACGAGTTAGAAATAAAAAAATGACTATCCTACAAAAATTCAACTTCCGGCTCAACTCATCGCTCAACCTCTAGAGGCGCTCGGCTTGGGCCGGATCCGTACACTTTATAAGGGCGTTGTGCGTATCCAACAACGTCCGCGCCATTGAGGCCGTTGCCAAATCCGCGTAGGCAAGTGTCGCCTGGGTCGGGGTCGGGATCGGCGATGGGGGAGCGGCGGCCGAGGAGGATGTCGCCTTCGCCTTCCCCTTGTTCTTCGCAGCCTTGACGCCTATGGGACGTCGCTGGGAGGACATCGGTGTGCCGGAACTCGCTTCCTCCGTGCACGTCTGGTTGAGGTCGACCAGACGAGTTCCGCTTTCGCTGGTCGTGTAACCACCAGTGTCGGTGGTCTTCGTCCTCTTCGCCGCACCGGTGTGCAGAATCCCGCCTTGGAACTTCTGTTTGTCCCTCAAGAGCACCCAGATGTTGAAATGCTTGAAGTCGACGTACATGGACTGGTACGACAACAGCGCTCTATCGCACACGTCGCTCAAGCTCTCGCCGCTTCCCTGATCCCTCGAGCACTTCTCGTACTCCGCCACGAACAGTTTGACTTGTTTCTTCACCTGATCCTAGTGCTTGCGGAGCTGCTCCCGTTGGCGCTTGTACGCGCTCGGCGGCTTTGCCTCATTGTAGCGCTTGGCGATGCGCTCCCAGTACGTGAGCAGCTTCTGGTTGTTTGCGAATATCGGGTCCTCCGATATATCCACCCAACACCTCGCCAAGACGAGGGTTTCATCCGGCTGGTAGTTCGTACGACCGGGGGCGTACTCTTCATTCGTTGCCGGAGGTGGCTCCTTGTGCGCGCGGTGCTTGGTCCGCTTCTTTCTGGAGGGGCGGCGGAGGGGGCGGCGCGACGGGAAGCGGCGGGAGCGCGAGTTGGAGACGGCTCCATGTCGGAGAGACCGTACGAATCCGTACTGAAGTCCGGATCGTATTGCGTGTTGGCGACGAACGACCGATATTAGCCAGGTTGTGTACCCGGCCACCGTGCGACATCTCTAAACATCGGGCTACTATGACTTGAGTATCCACCGGAATCCATTTTATAGCGTAATTTGAGAGTTGAAATGTGAATCGAAAAGTTACAAATGAAAAGTGAAGCTAGGGGTATATATATAACAAAATTTTCGAATTAAAAAAAAAAAAAAAACTAAAACGCATTGCATCGTCCGCGTCGCCCACAGTGGGCAGATGATGACGCGGACGATGCCCTATCATCTTCGTCCGCGGACTAAGCGTCGGGCGCGGACGACGCATCGTCCGTCATCCGCGGTGCCACAGTGGCGAACGATAGCGCGCCCGATGCATCGGGCGCGCTATCGTCCGCCCCATTATGGATGGCCTAAATAGTTGAAAATTGAGTTTGAACCATCCACAATTTAAAGTTCTGATTTTTCACTTTGGATCATTCACGATTTAAAGGTCCATTTTCTTTTTTCTTCGATCATTTACTAACTTTTTCACTCACAATCTAAGACTACTATAAAACTAATACAGAGTACTAAAAATATGGTCCACATTTCACTAGATTTTTATATTAACTATTCTTTATAAAGTCAAACAATTTTTTAAAACTCGTATCGAGTCAAAATGATTCGTTAAATGGTAGAGGTGGGAATGCTAGTTTCTTGAATCTTTCTAACTTTAACGTTGCAAAAAGATTTTAAGGCCATGCCTTAGTTAACTTGACGTTTGATTAGACACATTCAAATGGGAAAAGGATGAGTTTGTAAATTAGCATATACGTTAGCATATATGTAAATTAGCATACAAGTGGAAGTGTTGCAGACTGTACATGGGCGTCATAAGCCCAATTGAAGCCCATTAAGAGGTGTTGACCGGGAGCACCGGTTACATATACACGTTTCGGATTTACTTATTGATAATGAACAGTTCGTCAGCCAATCGTTTCAATATACTCATACGTTTGACTAGGCATGCACACGGGTCGAAACGTTCCGATTCATTAACCGGCGAGCACCGGTTACATATACACGTTTCGGATTTATTTATTGATAATGAACAGTTTGTCAGCCAATCGTTTCAATATACTCATACATTTGGCTAGGCATGCACACGGGTCGAAACAACCTGTTTCGGTTCATGAACCGGCGGTTCACGATTCAGCATTACCATGAATCGGAACCGGCCCGCCAAGGGTCCCGACGGTTCCGGTTCCGGTTCAAAAAACCACCGGTTCACGAGGCGGTTCAAAACCGCCGGTTTTTTGCCTGAACCGCTGGTTCCGGGCCGGTTCGTATTTTTTTTTGCATCTTTTATTTGTTTATCTATGAAATGTGGGTAAATAAAATTAAAAAAAAAAACACGGTGAAAGTTGCAATTTTATTGAGATTACAAGTTACAACAATTACAAATCACAAAAACTTTTAAGTCTTAAATAAAAAATTAAATACAACAGGACTACTAGTCTACAACTACAACGAAGCTAATTACAAATTACAAAAAGACTTGAAGTTCTGAACAATAAATAGTATATATATACTCTTAGTCGGCGAATGAGATCTTTCTACATAACTAAATTGAGGACACATTTAGCAATTCAACCTTAAATGTTGAGTTTAGTCTAACAATCAACAATTATAGTAGAATTGTCAAAAGTTTCCCAAATTTAGCCTTATAGGGAAATCTACTTCATCGACTAGAGTATATACAAATACAATTATTTAATTGTATTTGCATATTTTTAAATTAGAAACAAATGGGAAAAAAGAAATAAAAGGAAAAGGACTTGAGCTCAACTTAAATTTAAAATTTAAGTTGAGGTGCCTACGCATCCCTAATGCTCATTTGCATTAGGGAATCAAACCCCACGTAGTTCTTTACCTTACTTACCTATTTGGCTTGGCCGGCGGTTGACGGTTAGCCTACGATTCATCCCCGGTGAATTCTTCTTGTGATCCCTCCTGACGATCATCTCAATCATTGACACAAGTATGAGAAAATCTTTCTCGTGTGTTCCCCACCAATCGAGGACGTCGATTTGGGCGGGAGTAGTAGGACCTTCACCACCAAAGGAAAAGAGTGAATCGAAATATAAATCTAACTCACTTACTATACCTAAGGTCGACCTTCCGCCGGTGCTGTAGCTGTATAGGTCGGCTAATTAGGATTGCGCGTCGGGGTCATCATAATCGGCTTGAAATGCGAAGCCAACGTTATGTTGTTCAGGAGGGGGATGTCTTCTGACTCGGTGGGTACTGTTATACTTGGTTTCATATTCGGTGTAGAGAGCACGCAAGTTAAAATCGCAGGTTTGTTGGATAATTGACCGGTTCAGGAGGTTTATTTGAAATGTTTCTGAGAGGTCTACTCCGAATTCGTCACTGGTATCCGATTGCAATGCTTTAAGTGGACCAAGATCAATAGAACACAAATTGTTATAATAAAAATCTAAAATCTTAGAGGTACCGGCTAATTTCCATTTTGGATCCAAGACCTTTGCAATCAAAAAACCGTTGAAATCTCACTGAAATACTTAAGTCATTTCTCAATCATATAATATAAAACACACATCAATTCAGGTGAAGAGTAAGCATTTTTCATCGCAGTTTTAAAACCAAGTGATATATACATGCAATGCTCTAAAACACGAACAATAGTGCAATAATAAACACCCGATAATTCAACAGTTGCATTTTTGAAATATTTGAACAATTTAAATAAAGCCACGATACGATCCCAACAACTATGCGAAAGATATAAATCAGAAACAGGATAGGTTCTAAAAAAATAACACAAAGAATCTTTATGCGTCAAAGTAGAATTCAGACAATCATATGTCGAATTCCATCTATGAGACACATCCATGGTAAAATTCGTATATCTTACATTCTTTTGATGGCAATACTTCTTCCAAGCTTTGCCAATAGGTGGCTTTTGATGGATTAATCTAACTGCAGTTAAAATAGGACTAACATGCTTTTGTCATAATTCAAGCGCATCTTGTACACATAAATTCAAAATATGACATATGCATCTTTGATGAAAATACTTACCTCCAATAACCGGAGCACAAGCCGCAATCAAGTCATTAATACTTGCAGTGTTAGCAGTTGCATTATCAAAACCAACAGAAAATATCTTATTGCATAATTGAAATTCATTCAAAACTTGAATAATTAAAGAAGCAATTTCGGGTGCAATGTGTGGTGTCTCAAATTCTCTAAAACCAATTAAACGTTTGTTCAAAGTCCAACTATTGTCCACAAAGTGAACCGTAATGCCCATGTATGAATGCCGGTTAAAACAATCAGTCCATACATCTGAGCAAATGTTCACTTTGTGTCCCAAGTTTAGTAAATAACGTGATAACTCAACTTTTTTCTCCAAACATTGTCTAACGGTAGATCGTTGAACGGTCATTCGACCTACTTTTTTGATAGCTACGTTCAAACCACTTTGTATAGTAACCTCAAATTTTTTGTCATCATAAAAATTAAAAGGAAAATGCTTCATTGCAGCCCATCTAGTCATAACGTCAGCAAAATTTTTTTGATCATATTTAAAAAAAGGCGTACCTGATGAACCTGAGCCACCGGGTTGGAAGTTTAGTTGGGTTTGGGTAGAGGTAGTGCCACATTCTACCGGATGCTTTGTCACCAAATGACGACGGAGGGTGCCATATCCCCCACCACTCGCAAATTTGTAGACTTTATCACAGTAGTTACAATATGCATGAAACGCCGATGTTTCTTCTTGAGAGTGCGGATCATGAGGACTTGGAATCACCACTGGGACCTTCTTGTAGTGTTTAACAAAAATATCAGATTTCAAAGCTTTGTAGTGTTAGTGGGTGGAGGGGGAGGATGCATGTCCTCATTTCCGCCGGTGCTAGACGGAATATGAGAATGAGATCTATCATCATTGTTGTCCTAGTCCGACGATATAGACATGTCGTACTCGTCATCTTGTTGTTGGGAACTACCACCGCCCCTCCCCCCACCTTGATGCATTTCAGCAAGTAGCATGGTCATCCTATGATCTTCTTCTATCTATAAATATTATATAAGTTGAAGTTTTAATTAGGAACACAAAAAAAATTTAAAAACTCAATCTTATGAAATTATGAATTGTAAAAATAATTTTATTTTTTAGAACTTACTTGCATGCGTTCAGCCGCCACTCGGGAAACCTCTTCCATAACTTCTCGGAGACTAGGTCGCCTTGATTTTGAGGGACGACTACTTTGATCTTGGGCAATTCCTTTGCCCCGATCACCACGTCCTGGTACACCACGAAAAGAAGACATAGTGCTAAATGAAAGTAGTATGGAATATGGAGTATTGAATAAATGGTAAATTGCGAACACAACAACAAATATAGTAGTAAGTAGTAACTAGTAAACAACTTGAGCAATTAGAGAGAATGAGTAGAGAAGAATAGAGAAATTGAGATTGAGAGAAGGAAATCCTTATTAACACAAGAATGGGGTGAGTAAAAATGATGGGGGAAGTAGGGTATTTATAGGAGTAAAATTGGAAGAAATAAAAAAATATATTTCAAATTTCAAATTCGGCCGGTTTAGCGCTTGAACCGGCGGTTCAGTCCACGGTTTCTGACGAAACCGGCGGTTTCTGACCGGTTTTCAGGACTATACACTACCACCTATGCTCTGCCACCTGAAAAAGCACCTGAACCGTCGGAAGCCGACAGTTCAAACCGGCGGTTTCTGACGAAAACCGGCTGTTTGCGTCAGAAACCGCTGGTTTTTCTGCACACCTAGCCTGACCTAGCCGGAATCCCACCGTTGGAACCGTTGAACCGCCGGTTTGAACCGGCGAACCACCGGTTTTGAACTGCCGGTTACAGTTCACGATATTCCCAAACCTGAACCGGCGAACCGCCAGTCGGTTTGAACCGTCGGCGCTGGTTCCGGTTCATGAACCGCCGGTTAACCGGTGGTCCGGTTTGATTTGTGTATGTGTACGTTTGGCCCCACAGCCCCCGTCGCTCTCGGTAACCTTTTTAACCCTCTCACTCAATTGACGTTGTTGGATTCTCAAGTCTCAACTCCCATCCATCGTCTCTAATCATTACAGCATCTCCAAGGGGAGAAGGTATATTCATCATTTACCTTCTCAAAAAGGTTATTATACATTCTTAAAATGTAATGGACTCCAAGGAAAGAAGGTAAATTGAAAAGACAAACAAAATAACTAACTTTTTACCTTTTCTATCAAGAAGCGGTAAAGATACCTTCTCAAAATGAAAGAATGTATAATATCTCTTCAAATACCCTTTCCATTGGAGCATGAAATTTTACGAAGAAGAGGTAAATGTGATAGTTATTTCTCTTTACCTCTCCATTTACCATTTCCCTTGGAGATGCTCTTAGTCAGTTGTATCTACATCCAAATACTATTATTACAAAATTACTATAATTACAAATACTATAATTACAAAAAATTATACATATTAATTATATATACAATTTTTTTAAGTAAAAAAATCACATATTAATTATATCAACGTCCAAATACTATAATTACAAAAATTCTAACTCTATACATATAACCATAAACATCAAATATCACAAACAATTTCATATCCAAATCCATATGCCTCTCTGTTACATTTATTATTATGTGACAAATCAAATTTGGTATCTGCCCGGAATTTCTGTATGACGCGAAGGTCCTATATAATTGGACTCATATGTCCCTTTGTATTTGACACATTCCCTCTGTAATTGGACTCATAGATCCCTCTGTATTAGACCCATATGTCGCTCTAAAATTTCAGATCCAGTGCAGGACAATCACGGATCCTATTTAATCAAATGATAAATGTAATTCCAATGCCATATGTCAAAAATATCCATTGTACCAATCATATATCTACATCATGTTATACCATTAATATCAAATAACACATAATCATATCAGGTTCATATCATATAATCCAAATATTCAAATCAAGTTAATACATAAAAATCAGCTAACATATTAAAATTAAAATTGTGATTCATACACACCTTATTACCATAGGACAAGAGATAATATATTCTTTCTTTTGATTCAGCAGCTTAGTAATAAGGACAAGAGATAATCTATTCTTTCTTTTGATTCAGCAGCTCAACAATTCGTACTACTTCTTATTGACATACCGATACTTTTCTTATATAAAAACATCTCTCATTTTTTGTACATCTTGTATTTATAATGTGAATCAAACTCCTTAACCGCCTCATTTTGCATCAGTTAAATTCTATCGACCCCAAAACCTCTTTCCTACACCTAATATATTTTTAGAAAATTGTATATTATATCCTCTAAGCTATACACATATAGCACGTACGTATCCTCAAAATTGTATGCGTATATTACCGATAACTTTGTGTACTATGATAATATTTCACTTTTTTATATATTATTTAATATATTCTATTATTCTATTTGGTCAACGAAATATGCAATATTTCATAGTGATTAAACACCAAAAGCAAATATATAAATATCAATAATATCTTCTTATGCTTACACGTATATACATGCTTCAATACAAAGATTCACACAATCACTATTTTATAGATATATAAAACTCCCTTTTTTTCCAAATTATCAAATACTATTACTCTTTTTGATATCTCTATAATATCTTTATTGTACAAATAACTGTAAAATATACAAAATAATGTACGTTCGGATTAGGGACGTTGCTCTATATAATTTGGCCGATTTTAACCCAAGTTACATTTTGTAGCCATTATATTACAAATCATAAAAGTGTTAAGAGGGGTGAGGCTTTGCCTCTTAAGGCAATAGAGCCCCAACACCGGTTGGCCGCATGCGGTGGTTTTTTTGGGACGCTGTTGCAAGGGGAGAAGGGGGAGCGATGGGCGGAAATTTCTCGGCAGACGGCGGGATTTCCGGCCCTATTGTGACCAGTTCCCAATCTGTTGCGGACTTCAATTTTTGTTCAATTACATTTTTCCATCTATAAATACCATTATTCACCTTGTTATCATCCCTACTTTCATTTTCACTTTCATTTTCTCTCTTTCTATCTTTCCCACTCTCTACTCCAAATGAGTTCCGACGAGAGCAAATCTTCTTCCGATTCATTTTCGGATGCGGAATATGAGTTTATGAATAACTATGTGCAATAATTACCCATTATTCGCTACCCGTTTCGCTACTTCTATAATGATCATATTCAGATTAATGAGTAAAGCAACGCAATAGATGGGTTCGGCTCCACGTTCACATAGTGTTATTTACT